>NW_017189517.1:45881501-46072195 GCF_001704415.2 Capra hircus
AAAGCTAATCTTGATGGATATGTAGGAGCTTGCTTGGCACACTCAAGAAGAGAAAGGCATTTTTGGCTCAAAGCAACAGAATGTGGCTTGATGTAGAGGAATTAAAGCAGAGGATGTTGGGGGAGGAACAAGATGACAGAACAGTAGGTGGGCGTAGAGTACCTCACTCTCCACGCATACATCAGGAACACAACCTTCAGACACAGAAGTGCTTGCAGAACACCAGCTGAGAGTGGACAGGAGTACCTGGCCACAGGAAAAGCATATATAAAACCATGCAAAACTCAGCAGGATGAAGGAACTAGGGGGAAAAACAGGAGTGTCAGTAGGACTGGACCTGCCCTCGGCAGGTGGGAGAATTCAACAGGGGTCCAATCTCCAAACAGGGGCAACTGTCTGAGTCAGAAGAGAAACATTTAAGGCTGAGAGTGAGGCAGCTGATCTCTGGCAGCCTAAATGGAATGAGAATCAGCCAGTCCTTGCCGCAGCCTTACATACCCCAGACAGGGACGCAGGTCCCCTAGAAGGTGCAGCAGCTGGGAGCTGGAGCATAGGGATTGCAGAGCAATGCCAGGGCAAGGGCTGAAGTGACTGCTGGGAGAGGGACCGCGGGGATATAAGGGAGGAGGCGCGGGGGAAAATGCCTGTGGAAGGAAGCCGAGGCAGCCATGGAAGCCATGAGTCACACATAGGGGGGTGGAGCCATCACCGTAGCCTCTCCCAACCAGGCAGCATCTGGCAGCTGGAATAATAGCGAGGCTGGCCCATCAAGCACCTGACATGTGGAACAACAGAGTAGGACCTCACCCAGGTTGCCCGTTAAAATGGCTGACGCGCTGAAGTACAGAGTAGGACTCCACCCAGGGTGCAGCTGGAGGACCTAGGCAGGGCGCCCCTTTACGTGCCTGATGCACCAATCTACAGAGTAGGACCCCAGCCAGAGGGGCCTCTCTATGTGCCTGATGTGCTGAACAATAGAGAAGGACCCCAGGCAAAGGAACCCTCTAAGTGCCTGAACCAGTGGAGCTATGGAGGAAGACTAGCCAATGAGGCCTTCTGATTGCCAGTTACCAGAAGCTCAGAAAAGGATTCTGATAGGGCCATAACTCCTGTGGCTGAGGCAGTCTATGTCCCTGCACACTTGGTCAGGTTACCCCCAGCTGTGCCACCTTCCCACTCAACCCTCACTGGGGCAAAGCTGCCACAGGCTAAGTCTTGTGTCTATACATGTGGGAAGGCTTCGCCAGTGTCCAGCTCTTTGCGACCCTGTGAACTGTGGCCTGCCAAGCTTCTCTGTCAGTGGGATTCTCCAGGGAAGAATACCGGAGTATATTGGCCAATGTTGGTTGCCACACCCTTGTAGAGCACTATATTTCCTGCTGCCCCAGCTGCCAACTCCTCTGAGAACCTGGTGCTGCCAAAACCCCTGCAACCTAAGCAGCTGCACCACCTCCACACCCACCCCTCAATGGGGCAGATGCAAGTCCTCCGGAATAGTCTCAGGAGCAAACCCCAGTGGACGACCCACATGCACAGGTAGAAATAAAACCACAACTGAAACCCAGGGGCAGTCTGGCTAAGGAAGAAGAGCCAAAACCTTCCCACCAGCTGTACAAGCTGCAGATTAAACCCACAGGATCAACTAGGCAAACTCTGTATCTATGAAATATATAAAAGGATACTGAGAGCGGTCACAAAAAAAAAAAAAAAAAACACACACACTAGTTCTGATAGCCGTGGACATTGGAGGCAAGAACACACAGGAGTAGAACCAGATGAGAATGCAAGCTGCCACACAGCAGGTCCACAGACCAGTGCAGCCTTGGAGGGCATCGTAGGGAAGAAAAGTGGACTGTGACTCCCAGAGAGGGAAAGGTCACTGACAGCAGTGACTCAAGAAAAATATTTACTATTCTTATATTTTGACTTGCTTCTTTTGGGGTTTCCTTTCTTTTTTTTTTAAGCTTCTTTTCCTCTGTTGTAGTTGTCAATTTTATTAGCACCATGATCTTTTGAGTTTCCTTTCTCAATCCTATTTTTCATTGCTGTTACAAAGGTCTGCCTCCACACTGGCTTTTTGCAGTTCTGTGGAGTTTTCCTTGTTTTTCTTCTTATTATTTATTTTTTTAAATTTCATATTTAAATGTTTTAAACCTATTATTCTTTCTACATTTATTCCTCTGTATGCTTTTCCTACTGTTCTTTCCCCCTTGCAGATAACCTAAATAAATATGTCTCCTTTATCTACCTCTCTTTAACTCTGCATTTCTATTCTTTCTTTTCTTTTTTTTTTTTTCTCACCATATTTGTTAGTTTTGTTTTCACTGTGATATTCCCCAGTTGGTACGTTGCTTTGGTTTGTTTTCCAGTTTGTGCTTTACTTTTGTTCTTAACTGGTAGATATCACTCTTGGTTTGCTTTGTTCCCTGGGTCAATCCACTGTACTTTATTTTTGTTGGACTGTTTTGATTTTGCTTATGGGTGTATATAAGAAGGCGTATATAAGAATATATATATATGTTTATAAGAAGGATGTATATAAGAAGGTGATGGCACCCCACTCCAGTACTCTTGCTTGGAAAATCCCATGGATCGAGGAGCCTGGTGGGCTGCAGTCCATGGGGTCACAAAGAGTCAGACACGACTGAGCGACTTCACTTTCACTTTTATGGGTGTATATGTATATGTGTATATTCCATTATTTTAATCATTATTTGCCTGATTCTGTAACTGCCATTTTTCTGGAGTTCATCTTTGGTTTCTTGTTGTTGTATATTTGTTTTAATCCCATTACATTCCATAAAAAACCACCTATCGAAAATCTGTACCTGGCCAGAGATAAAGCCCTGAGCCTTTGGAGTGGGAGCACTGACTCCAAGACCCTAGACTACCAGAGAACTCCTAGTCCTAGGGAGCGTCAAATAGTGAGAATGACCACAAAGACAACCACTTGTATATAAGACCTGGCATCACACAACTGCCAGTAGCACCCTGGGCACGACATCTCATCCAAACAACAAACAAGACAAAAATACAAACCCAATCGTCAGCAGACAGGATTGCCACCTCACTCAGCTCTGCCCACTGGAGGGAAAAAAAAATCACCACAAATCTCACCCTACAGGAAGTTTACACAAACCACTGGACAAGCCTTATGAGGGAAGAAATCAAAAGAAAGAAAGAATTCAACCTTGAAGCCTGGGAAAAGGAGACCTCGAACACAGTAAGTTAAAAAAAAATAATGAAAAGGTAAAGAAACACTGCACAAATGAAGGAATAAACTAGAAACACACAAGTCCAAATAAATAAGGAAGAATAGGCAAACTACCTGAAAACGATTTCAGAATAATAACTGAAAGATGATCAAAAACCTTGAAAATAGAATGGAGAAAATGCAAGAATCAATTTAAAAAGAACTACAAGAATTAAAGAAGGAACACACAGAGACAAACAACAAAATTACTTAAAATAAAAATACTCTAGAAAGAATCAATAGCAGAATATCTGAAGCAGAAATACGGATCAGTGAACCAGAACATAAAATGCTCAAAATAACTTCTGAAGAGCAGAATAAAGTAAAAACAATGAAAAGAACTGACATAGTCTCAGAGGCCTGTAAGACAATATTATACATACCAACATTTGAAATATAGGGTTCCCAGAAGAAGAGAAAAAGAAAGGGCATGAGAAAATTTTTGAAAAGATTATAGTTAAAAATTTCCCGAACATGGAAAGGGAATTAGTCAATCAAATCCAAAACTCACAAAGAGCCCTATAAAAGATAAACCCAAGGAGAAACATGCCAGTTCAGTTCAGTTCAGTCGCTCAGTCGTGTCCGACTCTTTGCGACCCCATGAGTTGCAGCACGCCAGGCCTCCCTGTCCATCACCAACTCCCGGAGTTCACTCAGACTCACGTCCATCGAGTCCGTGATGCCATCCAGCCATATTAGCCTCGGTCGTCCCCTTCTCCTCCTGCCCCCAATCCCTCCCAGCATCAGAGTCTTTTCCAATGAGTCAACGCTACACATGAGGTGGCCAAAGTACTGGAGTTTCAGCATTAGCATCATTCCTTCCAAAGAAATCCCAGGGTTGATCTGCTTCAGAATGGACTGGTTGGATCTCCTTGCAGTCCAAGGGACCCTCAAGAGTCTTCTCCAACACCACAGTTCAAAAGCATCAATTCTTCAGTGCTCAGCCTTCTTCACAGTCCAACTCTCACATCCATACATGACCACTGGAAAAACCAGAGTCTTCACCAGACGGACCTTTTTTGGCAAAGTAATATCTCTGCTTTTGAATATGTTTCCTAGGTTGGTCATAACTTTTCTTCCAAGGAGTAAGCATCTTTTAATTTCATGGCTGCAGTCACCATCTGCAGTGATTTTGGAGCCCAGAAAAATAAAGTCTGACACTGTTTCCACTGTTTCCCCATCTATTTCCCATGAAGTGATGGGAATGGATGCCATGATCTTCGTTTTCTGAATGTTGAGCTTTAAGCCAACTCTCCTCTTTCACTTCCATCAAGAGGCTTTTTAGTTCCTCTTCACTTTCTGCCATAAGGGTGGTGTCATCTGCATATCTCAGGTTATTTATATTTCTCCCGGCAATCTTGATTTCAGCTTGTGCTTCCTCCAGCCCACCGTTTCTCATGATGTACTCTGCATATAAGTTAAATAAGCAGGGTGACAATATACAGCCTTGATGTACTCCTTTTCCTATCTGGAACCAGTCTGTTGTTCCATGTCCAGTTCTAACTGTTGCTTCCTGACCTGCATATAGGTTTCTCAAGAAGCAGGTCAGGTGGTATACTATTGCCATGTCTTTCAGAATTTTCCACAGTGTATTGATATCCACACTGTCAAAGGCTTTGGCATAGTCAGTAAAGCAGAAACAGATGTTTTTCTGGAACTCTCTTGCTTTTTCCATGATCCAGCGGATGTTGGCAATTTGATCTCTGGTTCCTCTGCCTTTTCTAAAATCAGCTTGAACATCAGGAAGTTCACGGTTCACGTATTGCTGAAGCCTGGCTTGGACAATTTTGAGCATTACTTTACTAACATGTGAGATGAGTGCAATCATGCGGTAGTTTGAGCATTCCTTGGCATTGCCTTTCTTTGGGATTGGAATGAAAACTGACCTTTTCCAGTCCTGTGGCCACTGCTGAGTTTTCCAAATTTGCTGGCATATTGAGTGCAGCACTTTCACAGCATCATCTTTCAAAATTTGAAATAGCTCAACTGGAATTCCATCACCTCCACAAGCTTTGTTCATAGTGATGCTTCCTAAGGCCCACTTGACTTCACATTTCAGGATGTCTGGCTCTAGGTGAGTTATCACACCATCGTGATTATCTGGGTCATGAAGCTCTTTTTTGTACAGTTCTTCTGTGTATTCTTGCCACCTCTTCTTAATATCTTCTGCTTCTGTTAGGTCCATATCATCTGTCCTTTATCGAGCCCATCTTTGCATGAAATGTTCCCTTGGTATCTCTAATTATCCTGAAGAGATCTCTAGTCTTTCCCATTCTGTTCTTTTCCTCTATTCCTTTGCATGGATCACTGAGGAAGGCTTTGTTATCTCTTCTTGCTCTTCTTTGGAACTTTTCATTCATGCCAAGACACATACTAATCAAACTAACAAAGATTAAACACAAAGAAAGAATATTAAAAGCAGCAAGAGAAAAGCAACAAATAACATAAAAGGAAACCCCATATGTTTAACGGCTGATCTTTCAGCAGAAACTCTGCAGGCCAGAAGGAAATGGCAGGATATATTTATAGTAATGAAAGGGAAATATCTACAACTAAGATTACTCTACTGCCAAGGATCTCATTCAAAATTGTGGGGAACTCAAAAGCTTTTTAGACAAGCAAAAGTTAAGAGAATTCAGTAAAACCGAACCAGCTTTACCACAAATGTTAAAGGAACTTATATAATCAGGAAATATAAGAGAAGAAAAAGATCTACAAGAGAAAAGAGAAGAAAAAGATTTCCAGGAGAAATATCAATAACCTCTGATACACAGATGACACCACCCTTATGGCAGAAAGAAAAGAACTAAAGAGCCTCTTGATGAATGTAAAAGAGGAGAGTAAAAAGTTGGCTTAAAACTCAACATTCAGAAAACAAAGATGATGTCATCCAGTCCCATCACTTCATGGCAAATAGATGGGGAAACAATGTAAACAGTGAGAGACTTTATTTGGGGGGCTCCAAAATCACTGAAGATGGTGACTGCAACCATGGAATTAAAAGATGCTTGCTCCCTGGAAGAAAAGCTATGACCAACCTAGACAGCATATTAAAAAACAGAGACATTACTTTACCGACAAAATTCTGTATAGTCAAGGCTATGGTTTTTCCAGTAGTCATGTATGGATGTGAGAGTTGGACTATAAAGAAAGCTGAGCGCTGAAGAATTGCTGTTTTTGAACTGTGGTGTTGGAGAAGACTCTTGAGAGTCCCTTGGACTGCAAGGAGATCCAACCAGTCCATCCTAAAGGAAATCAGTCCTGAATATTCATTCGAAGGACTGATGCTGAAGCTGAAACTCCAATACTTTGGCCACCTGATGCGAAGAACTGACTCATTCCCTGATGCTGGGAAAGACTGAAGGCGGGAGGAGAAGGGGACGACAGAGGATGAGATGGTTGCATGGCATCACCAACGCAATGGACATGAGTTTGAAGAGGCTCCAGGTGTTGGTGATGAACAGGGAGGACTGGGGTGCTGCAGTCCATGGGGTCGCAAAGAGTCGGACACAACTGAGCAACTGAACTGAACTAAACTGAAACAATTAAGAAAATGGCAATAGGAATACACATATCAATAATTACTTTAAATGTAAACAGATTAAATGCTCAACCAAAAGATACAGACTGGCTGAATGGATATAAAACAAGACCTATATATATGCTGTCTACAAGAAATCTACTTCAGACCTAAAGACACATATAGACTGAAAGTGAGAGGATGGAAAAATATATTTCATGCAAATGGAAAGCAAAAGAAAGCTGGAGTAGCAATCCTCATGTAAGATAAAATAGACCTTAAAATGAAGCAGATTACAAGAGATAAGGAAGGACAGTACTAATGGTCAAGGGATCAATCCAATAGGAAGACATAACAATTGTAAATATCTGTGCACTCAACATTGGAGCACCTCAATACATAGAGAAACACTAACAGACAGAAAAGGAGAAAATTGACAGTAACACAATAATCGTAGGAGACTTTAATGCCCCACTTACACCAATGGACAGATCATCAAAACAGAAAATTAACAAGGAAACACAAGTCTTAAATGATATATTAGATGAGACAAATCTCATTGATATCTTCAGAACATTCCATCCAAAAGAAGAATACACTTTCTTCTCAAGTGTACATGGAACATTCTCTAGGACAGACTACATCCTGGGTCACAAAGCAAACCTCAGTAAATTTAAGAAAACTGTAATCATATCATGCATCTTTTCTGACCACAATGCTATGAGACTAAATATCAATTACAAAAAAAAAAAAACACCGTATAAAACACAAACACATGGAGATTAAACAATATATTTCTAAATAAAGAATAGGTTACTAAAGAAATCAAAATGGAAATCAAAAAATTCCCAGAAAATAAATGACAATGGAAACACAACTCCTCAAAATCTATGGGATACAGCAAAAGCAGTTCTAAGAGTGAAGTTTATAGCAATACAATCCTACCTCAAGAAACAAACAACAAAAAAAATTGGATAGACAACTTACTTTCCACCTAAAACAACTGGAAAAAGAAGAACCAAAAAACCCCAAAAGTAGTAGACGGGAAGAAATCATAAAGATCATAGCAGAAATAAATGATAAATGAAAAAAAAAGAAAAAATTAGTAAAGGTTAATAAAACTAAAAGCTGGTTCTTTGAGAAGATAAACAAAATTGACAAAGCTTTAGCCACACTTTTTAAGAAAATAAGAGAGAAGAATCAAATCAATAAAATTAGACAATGAAACAGGAGAGGTTACAACAGACAATGTAGAAATACAACAGATTACAGGAAATTATAATGAACAAGTATATGGCAATAAAATGGATAACCTGGAAGAAATGAACAGAATCTTAGTAAAGATCATTCTTCCAAGACTGAACCAGGAAGAAATAGAAAGTATGAACAAATCAATTACAAGCACTGAAATCAAAACTGTGCCCAAAAATCTCCCAAAAAACAAAACCCCAGGGCCAGATGGCTTCATAGGGGAATTCTACCAAACATTTAGAAAAGAGCTAATGCCTATCCTTCTAAAATTCTTTCAAAAAAAACTGCAGAGGAAGGAACACTTCCAAACTCATTCTATAAGGCCACCATCACCCTGATGCCAAAACCAGACAAAGACAACACGGAAAAAGAAAACTAAAGGCCAATATCACTGATGAACATAGATGCAGAAAAAGCCTTTGACAAAATTTTAAGACACTGATGAAAGGAATCAAAGATGAAATAAACAGATAAAGATATATTCCATGTTCCTGGGAAGGAAGAATCAATATTGTGAAAATGACTATACTACCAAATACAATCTACAGATTCAACATGATCCTAACAATTACCAGTGGCATTTTTCACAGAACTAGAACAAAAAATTTCACAATTCATATGGAAACACAAAAGACCCTGAATAGCCAAAGCAATCTTGAGAAAGAAGAATGAAGCTGGAGGAATCAACCTTCCTGACTTCAGATTATACTACAAAGGTACAGTCATCAACACAGTATGGTACTGGCACAAAAACAGAAATATAGACCAATGGAATAAGATAGAAAGCCCAGAAATAAACCCATGCACCTATGGGCACCTTATTTTTGACAAAGGAGGAAAGGATATACAATGGGGCAAAGTGGTGTTGGGAAAACTGGACATCTACATGTAAAACAACGAAAGTAAAACACCTCCTAGCACCATACACAATGATAAACTCAGAATGGATTAAAGACCTAAATGTAAGACAAGAAACTATAAAACCCTTAGAGGAAATCATAGGCAGAACACTCAACATAAATCAAAGCAAGATTCTCTATGACCTATGTCCTAGAGTAATGGAAATAAAAACAAAAGTAAACAAGTGGGACCTGATTAAACCTAAAAGTTCTTGCACAGCAAAGGAAACTATAAACAAGGTGAGAAGACAACCCTCAGAATGAGAGAAAATAATTGCAAATGAAACGACTGACAAAGGATTAATTTCCAAAATATACAATCAACTCATTCAACTCAAAAGCAGAAAAACACACAATCCAATCAAAAAGTGTGAAAAAGACCTAAACAGACATTTCTCCAAAGAAGACATACAGATGGCTAACAAACACATGAAAAGATGCTCAACATCACTTATTATTAGAGAAATGCAAATCAAAACTACAATGAGATATCACCTCCCACCATTCAGGATGGCCATCATCTAAAAGTCTACAAATGCTGGAGAGGGTGCAGAGAAAAAGGAACGCTCTTGCACTGTTGGTGGGAATGTAAGTTTATATAGCCACTTTGGAAGATGGTATGGAGATTCCTTAAAAAACTAGGAATAAAACCACCATATGACCCACCAATCCCACTCCTAGACACATATACCCCAATGTTCATTGCAGCACTATTTGCAATAGCTCAAACATGGAAGCAACCTAGATGTCCATCGACAGATGAATGTATAAAGAAGTTGTTGTATTTATACACGATGGAATATTACTCAGCCATAAAAAGGAACACATCTGAGTCATTTCTAATGAGGTGGATGAACCTAGAGCCTATTATACAGAGTGAATTAAGTCAGAAAGACAAATATTGTATACTAACACATATATATGGAATCTAGAAAGATGGTACTGAAGAATTTATTTGCAGAGCAGCAATGGAGAAACAGACACAGAGAACAGACTTATGGACACGGGGAGAAGGGAGGAGAGGGTGAGATGGATGGATAGAGTAACATGGAAACTTAATATGTGAAATAGCCAATGGGAATTTCCTGTATGTCTCAGGGAACTCAAACAGGGGCTGTGTATCAAACTAGGGGGTGGAATGGGGAAGGAGATTGGAGGGAGTTTCAAGAGGGAGGGGACATATGTATACCTATGGCTGATTCATGTTGAGGTTTGACAGAAAACAACAAAGTTTTGTAAAGCAATTATCCTTCAATTAAAAAATAAACTTTTTTAAATTTTATTTTATTATTATTTTTTTTTACTTTACAATATTGTATTGGTTTTGCCATACATCAACATGAATCTGCCATGGGTGTACACGTGTTCGCAATCCTGAACTTTAACATTTTTTTAAAAAAATAGGATGTTAACGAACTGCCAAGTGTTCCCATACAGACAGGGGATAGATGCATGTAAAAGTGCAGCTAGAGGTGAAATCAGAAAAGATCACAAAGAGAATAGGGAGCCATCTGAAAGTCTGAGGGGTAGCAGCAGCATTTCTGGTAACCACATAGAGCATTCATGGGTAAGCGTGAGAGCAAAGACTAGGAGAGTATTGAGGAGGCAACAACAATCAACAGGAGTGTTACATGATGGGTCTGAAATTAGGGGAGAGAACTGAGAGTTATTTAGGAGAAATAATCAACAGAACTTGATAACTGATTATGGAGAAACTGGTAATCTTGCAGTGGCTTCCGGCACAGGTCATTGGATTGTTTATGTTGTCACAACCAGAAATATAGGCAGGTTCTGGCCCACATTAAAATAAGCTCTAGATTCATTTATTGCCCCAAACTCTGTTATTTAACCCTATCCTACACCTAAGCCTCCAGTTTAACGCAGGGCCTCACTGACTCTCACATGTCTCCTAGCTAGCCCCCTCAACAAACATCTATGCCAATCCAGTATTTCTCAAAGTGTGCTCTTTATTCTAACTAATCAGGATGTCCTGTGGTGCTTGATAAAAATGCAGAATTCTTGGCCTTATTCCAGACCCCATGAGGGACAAAATTTGTATTTTGGTACTTTCAACTTTGAGAACCATCAGCATGATCCAGCCTACCTACTACTGTCCAATTCATTTTTCTTAAACTCTGTTTTCCTCATGTCACTTGCTTGCTCAAACTGATTTCTAATCTTCTACCTGGACTTTAAGATCTTCTTTTAACTTGATTTTTTAATCTTTCCAATATACATTTTTGTTCTGTACAAAATCAACCTCATTTCTCATTTCTTCCTTCTCGCCCACCTGTCGTACCCTCTCCCAAATACAATTTGGTTCTCTTTCCAAGCTTTTGCATTGAATATTACTTCCACAATCTGAGACCTTTTCCATCATTTCCCCTCCCCTGTCAAATCCCAACCACCATATCCTGAAAGTCTAGAAATCTGCATGGATTTTTCTCTAATCAGTCTAACCCACCTTATATCTCCTGCCTGATACATAATATTGCTATGGCACAATTAACAGGTACAATTTAACATTTGATTATTTCAACATATATTATTGCAATGATAAGGTTTTATTCTTATTTTCCAGTCATTAGTGCACCTAGCACACTTCTTGGTACACAATAAGCACTAAAGAAATATTTGCTGATTTTGGAAATCATCCCAAAAGATGGATGGCATTTCCCCCCCAATGTCACACGAATCTGTTAGGTAGATAGAATGGGAAACAGGAGTCCAGAATGGCGGTGGCTAAAAGATAAGGAAGGGAAAACCCACAAAAATAGAACAAAGGAAGGTTTGAGGGCTGGAGTGAGGACCTCAGGTAGAACAAACAACACTCCTGGCTAGCCCAATTTACACAGGGCAGGCCCGGGCAGGGGGGAAAGCAGATAGAAAGAGAAGCCCAAGGGAATCTCTCTTTCTCTCTCTCTTTCTCTCTCTCTCTCGATGGATTTTCCTGCTATTTTCTAAATAAAATGGAGCTGTAACACTGAGCTGAAACACTGATTTGTCTAAGAGCTATAACATGGTCTGTTCGTGACCTGAGAGCTATAACACGGTCTGTCCAAGACCCGAGAGCTGTGACACACCAGGGCTTTAATGTCCGTCACTCCAAACCTTTGTTGTGACGAGACAGAACCAAGGAGCATACACTCGCCTGACAAAGACAAAAAGAGGACTTCAATTTTTAAAAGCAAAACAAATGTAAATATATTCACTATTCTAGATACCTGGTGATGTTAAAGAGAATGTTTTCTGGGGCAGGGAGCAGGGGAGGGTGGATAAATTGGGAGACTGTGACTGACATACATACACTACGATGGGAGTGTGCATGCTCAGTCGTGTCCGACTCTTTGCGACCCCATGGACTGCAGCCCACCAGACTCCTCTGTCCATGGGATTCTCCAGGCAAGAGTACTGGAGTGGGTTGCCGTGCCTTCCTTCAGGGGATCTTCACGACTCAGGGATCGAACCCACATCTCCTGTGTCTCCTGCATTGGCAGGTAGATTCTTTATCACTGTGCCACCTCAGGAAGCCCATATACACACTAGCATATATAAAATAGATAGCTTATAAGAACCTGCTGCATAGCACCGGAAACTCTACTCAATACTCTGTAATGGTCTGTATGAGAAAAGAACCTGAGAAACAGTGGATATATGCATATGAATAACTGATTTACTTTTCTGTACATCTGAAACTAACACAACACTGTAAATCCACTAAACTCCAATAGAAATTTTAAAAAAAGATAATGTTTCCTGGCCTGTTTTCTAAATACAGACTGCTTAATCATGAAGGCAAGGTAATTACAAATAGCTCTTAATTAAAATACAGGCCCCTTTTGGTGTACTGATGTAATAGTGTATCATGTAATTGTGGTACTGCAATGTAGTGTCTCGTGTATATAAGCTTTAGATCAGCAGTCCCCAACCTTTTTGGCACCAGGGACCAGTTTCACGGAAGACTATTTTTCCACAGACGGGGATAGGTGAGGATGAGTTCAGGAATATTCAACCATATTGCATTTATTGTGTACTTTATTGCTAATCTAATACCATCGCTGATCTGACTGGAAGTACTGGTCTGCAGCCTGGAGATTGCGGACCCCTGCATAGATAACAGCAACTGAAAGAACCTTAAAAGATAATGCAAGCCAATCACTTCAATTCAACTACTTAATAACTGAACCTCAGAGAAATTATATGACTTGCCCAAAGTCACAAAGCTGATGAGTAGCACCCAGCAAAGATAAGCACCCAGGCTTCCTGACTGAACATCAAAGGTTGCTTTCATTACACCATGTGCTCAGAGATACTAAAGTCAAAGTAAGATGCTTCAGTAAGAATTTCTGTTAGCATAAGTGAAACTTTTAGGAGTCTCTCCCTGCTATCCTGAAAAGCTGAGGTAAAACACACCTCAGAATCGTAAAGAATGACACAGGCACAGTTCCAAAAAAATTTTTTTAAAGAAGTAAAACTTTCTAAGACAAAATATACAATCATATTCCAGTTCTAAAGTATTTCCCAGAGCCACAGGAAAAATACTTACATAGTTAAATTCTAATCATGTGATCTTAACATTCATCTTACTACTTTGGTAATATATACACCAAAAGAAGAACCAAACACATAACATACTAGGAGCAAAAATCACTCAATCTCCAAAAGCACGAATTCACATCTAAGGGTAAAACGCATCTTTGGTACTCACCATAACTTTACTTCCAACTATCTGCATGCAGAGGTCAACGGAGAGTAGTTATGGTGTAAAAAAAAAAAAAAAAAACAAACAGCAACAGTATTAATAATCAGAAGCTTTTCATAGAAGTGTTTAGTAAATTAGTAAATAGCACCTCTATGTGTACTTTTAATATTTTAGATCTAGAGGTTAAATACATCAGTACTGATTTCTACCATATTCCAAAAATGCATAAAGTCGGCAGAATAAAGATTCCCAAATAAAATTATTACCATTTGAGGATTTTTTTTAAGTTTTCTGTAATGGACTTCTCAACTAGTTGTAGTATAAATATCAAATAATGCAAGATTAAGTGCAATCAGGCATCAGATATTTTATCAGCCCACAACCTCTCAAAAAATTATCATGAGAAAATTGAATTTTATTCTAATATTGTTTTTTTTTTCCTTTCCTTGTTTTAACAGGTACACTATAAAGCTTGAAGTTAGGTATTTTAGAATATAAATTTTGTACTTAAAGTCATGTGTTTAAGTTAATAAATAAACTTTAGGTTGAAAGCTTGAAATTTTATATTGTTATGAATTTAAGGTTTAAAATATTGTTTTATATTATACTTGAAAATTAAAAAGAAGATAGACTGCTTATGATTCTAGTTTTCTAGGTCATCCTAGCATTTCTATTATAACAACACAGTCTTCTATATAATGTGAAGACAAGTAAGCAGTTTGTATTTAAATATACTTATTCAGAAGGAGGAAATAGTTCAAAAATTACAGCCTCAATTGAGTTTTTCTTATGGTGAAGAGATAAGAGAATTCGTAAGAATTTGTGCTTAAGAAGGCAAGAACTAAAATCATAGTCCTAAAGTATAATTTTATGCCAGAATCCAAATAAAAATCATTGTTATCAGATTCCTACACTTGAATATCAAGTAATGTTCAAAAAAAGTTCATCCATAATCTAAAACTATTAATCTGATAGCACATATTATCAATACATGTTCTAATTATTAGCTAGTACTTTAAAGATAAAAACCAAATATAACTGAAATCCCAATAAGAATCCCAAGTTTAACAGGATACTACAAGATACAAAAAGAAACGACAGTTTCCTAATTAATTATTTCAGAGGACTCCATGAATCTCCAAATAGAAAAGCAGCTTTCTTAAATATTCATTCGACAGACTATCTACAGACGGCGACTATTTAGTTGAATAAAAGCCTCTGTGGTGCCGTTAACAGTCTTCTGAAATGAAAGATACAATACTGACCTAAATTATTTCCTCCCACCAAAAAGAGGTCTTATTTGTCCCATGTTTATTTAGCACAGGCATGAAATTAAAAAAAAAAAAAAAAGAATTGCAAGCCTGTCTCAACAATTTAAGCAGGTCTATAGTATTCTGATTGCAAAATGACTGCATTTAGCCAAAGCATATACAGCAAACAGCTTAGATGAATGAGCCAAGAAAAGCTGAAAGAAACTGGTCTGGTCATGTTTGGGTTCAGCTGTTTCACTGTATCTAGGTGATGTCTGGCAAAGACTTGAGAAAGAAAGTACCTGAGAGTGGCAAAGGCAAAACCATGCATACATGTGTGTGTGTGTGCTAAGTCACTTCAGTCGCGTCTGACTCTGTGTGACCCTGTGGACTGTAGCCTGCCAGGCTCCTCCGTCCATGGGATTCTCCAGGCAATACTGGAGTGGGTTGCCATGCCTTTCTCTAGGAGACCTTCCTGACCCAGGGATCAAACCCATGTCTCTTGTGTCTCCTGCATGGGTAGGCAGGTTCTTTACCACTAGTGCCACCTGGGAAGCCAATGCATATATACACACATACAAAAAGATATACTCCAAGTCTTAACTGCTTATGATGTATGTGTGTGTGCCTAGTCACTCAGCTGTGTCTGCCTCTTTGCAACCCCATGGGCTGTAGCCTGCCAGGCTTCTCTGTCCATGGGATTCTCTAGGCAAGAATACTCGAGTGGTTGCCATGCCTTCCTCCAGGGGATCTTCCCCACCCAGGGATAGAACTCAGGCCTCCCACATTGCAGATAGATTCTTTACCATCTGAGCTGCCAGGAAAGCCTGCTTATGATATGGGCTTATCTGAAAATATTAAGCAATGTATTTGGTATCACTATTTTAAATTATTTGCTACTGAGAGTTTTTTTAATCAATGCTACCTTTCAATGTATCTTCAAAAACTGTAACTTTACATATTTTTAAATCTCAACCTCAAAGACTGTGATTTAAGTTAGAAATAAATTAGTTTCTTAATATTCTCATATGGACACTGACATCTGGCAAACTAACGTTCGGATTTCAGTGACTAATTTTTTCCCCATAAACGTCTACGCATGTGTGCGCAGTGGCTCATTCATGTCCGACTTTTCGACCCCATGGACCGTAGCCCACCAGGCTCCTCCATCCATGGGATTCTCAAGACAAGAATATTGTAGTGATTTCCTTCTCCAGGGGATTTTCCTAACCCAGGGATCGAACCTGCATCTCCTGCTTGGCAGGCAGATTGTTTACTATCTGAACCACAAGGGAATACCCACATAAAAATCTATATATACTGTTAAAATATAACATGCAAGATTCCCTCTAAATCATTGATGTCTTCTGCCTCTCAGGATTATGAATAGGTATGACAATGTTGCAATTTTTTTTAACTTGTGGTTTTCATTTTATTTGAAATCCACTGACACTGTGTGCAATATACCATGACAGCTGCTGACAATGTGGAGGGCATGTTGGGATGCAAGCATGAATGTGTCACATTGCTGCCTTGAGGAATGTAGGTTTTGGGGATGGGAGTCAGATAAGGAGGAAGCCCATGGGAACCACACAGGAAAAAGGCAGGGACGCTGAGAGTGCATCTGCTCAGCAATTGTTTGGGGGCAGAGAAGCACAAAGCTTTGAATGGGCGTGTGTTTGGGGTGATGCCAGGGTGAAGGTGAAGAGAACAAGAAAAGGCTGGGTGACATGAAGCCGCTGATGTTCCGTAGTGAGTTGAGCAGTAGTGAAGAGGGCAGGGAGGCTGGCAGATGTCACACTAAACAACCCAGTGAGTGCACGTTGCAATATTAACAAAGCTTGGTTTTCTACTTCTGAAAACTTATGTTGGTGCTGTGAAAACAAAGACTCTTCCAGATTATCTGTGGCCAAATTATCTACATGTACCCGGGCCTCCCTGGTGGCTTAGATGGTAAAGAATCTGCCTGCAATGCAGGAGACCCAGGTTTGATCCATGGGTTGGGAAGATCTCCTGGAGAAGGAAATGTCAAACCACTCCAGTATTTTTGGCGTGGGAAATACTGGGGATAGAGGAGCCTGCAGGGCTACAGACCATGGAGCTGCAAAGAGTCAGAAATGACTTAGCAACTAAACAAGATCAAGACCATAACCACGCTTGTTACGGAAAGCAAGAGTCCAGTTCCAGCAGAGAAGAGACTCTTTTCCACTCCCTTACTAAGTCCATTCATCACTGACAGAGTTACTCAAGGTACTTTTTCCTTTGCATTCACACAACATCTTCTATTATGGAATTTGAAGAGGAAAAAACTAAGCAATAGTTTTCATCATTATCTTTTAATTTCCTTTATATTCTCTTATCCCAGGCTAATTTTGGCATGATCAGTTACACAACAAAAGACTCCCCTTTGCTTTAGAAACAGGTTTTGTGTCTAAACCCATGTATTAGTTTCATCTGGCATTACTGTCCTTCCCACAAACCCAGGAGAATGACGGATATTGCTTATTGAGTACATATTTTGTTTTTCAATTCCATATAAAATGATGAAAGCAGGTGTTAAAGGGGGAAATGTACAATTTATGTTTAAATTTAACTATAATTTTCACATTTTACATATGACTTATGATAAAACATTTTTCTACCAGGTACTCTAGACCTTAAATTTGCTTTTACTTCAAGATAAAAGTTCTGACTATTTGCAAAACATTTTCATAAAGCAGTGGTTACAATCATATCTACTTTAAATGTGGAAGCATTTTTAATCAGTGTGTCAATATAACAACAAAAAAGCATAAAAGAGTATGACATGCAAAGTATCCTTAAAGCCTAATAAAAGCCAGCAGGATGGAACCCTTAGTTATACATAGATAAATGGTCATAGGTGACATTATAATTCATGCAAATTTTATTGTCATGGTCACAAAGAGATCGCAAAAGATGAGAGGATGGTTTGTCACTAAATGGCATCCCTCTCACCTTCAAAAGGAAATAACATACGCAATTTTCTTTGTTTTCACCACCGAACACAGTACTAACAATTGTCTCTCCAAAGTGAGAAAACTTTAAAACATGCTTATCAATAGGCTTTCTTTCATCATATTTAGTCCATGAAAAATACAAGCAAATAAAACATATAACCTTAGAGCACTAATGAAAGTTCTAGACGCATGTCAAGTGACCTTTGTGTGCTAAAGGAAGCAAATAAGGATCATATACTAAATAGTTATTTGTATCGATTTTGAGACTAATGCCTTTAGTATAGTTTTCATGTCTTTTGAGAAATTTTCAATTTCCATTTTTCAAATAAATCAATTCAAGACAGCTCAGCCAACGTTTACCCCAAGTTTAGCATTTTAATCTGAAAAATGAGTATATAAATCAGTGTGCTTTTTTTCAGTCAGTTAAAGAGGAAACAATACGAAGATAAATGAAAACAAGTTCTACATAGAGATTGAGTCAAAATCAAAAGGTTAAGAAGTAAGAGCTTCATACAATTTTCATTATATTCAGTTCCGCTTATGCAAACAAAAACAACAAATGAGCCAGAGACAATAACAAAATCTTGCCGTTAAAATCAGCACCTAATTATTTATATATAATTATCTGTACTTTGCACTCAGATATAACTATATAGATTTACTAGTGTATTTGCCTTTAGGTATTTGAAAAATAACACTGCATGTACACCCTGCATTTCCTAAAGCATTTTACTGGGAACAATAACTTGAGGGCAAAAATGAGAAGAGATTCATCAGAATTTCAAAGTAAAACCCTATGCCTCACCTAATTCTATTGAAAATGAGGCTCAAGGTAAATTTCACTTATCACTTGAAACACATTTCTGCCCTTGGACACCAGAAGCAAATTAAAAAACATGCTGTTGTTCTGCTATGGCAGAGCTACAATGCGTTATGTTTAAATAGTTCAGCATTCAGATTTAGCTTACTTAAAGTACAATACGGAATCAATACAATTGTAGAACTCAGACAAAATGCATCGGTAATTGCCACTGCAATTACTGTACTGAAACAGCATTAATAGGATAGCCAAGTAATTTTAGAATATATTTTCCCAAAGAAGAACTATTTTATTCACTGGTCAACTTTTTAAATTTAAAATATGTATGCCTTAAATGTAAATATATGTGTGTAATATACATGTCACACAAACATAAAATCACTGTGTGTTTGAGTGTACATATATAACATACAACATATATGTTATATATGTACACATTCATAGTGATTTTATGAACTCTGTGAAAAGCTTCTTCTTTACAGAAATGTAAAAGATACAGTCCACTATTTCAAAAAATATTTTTTGTTACTAAAATAAATCAAATTTCCAGACTCTTTTTGGAAGCACTTTAGGAAATAAACAAAGCAATATATTCCACTAAAACATGAAGTTTTTCCTGCTGCAGACAAGCCTTTTCAATGAATCTAATTTTAATTCTTTTGAGACACAAATAGATTTCACTAAAGTTCCTATTAAACACCTTCCTTTATGTTAAATTAAGCTGTAGAAGAACAATTACGAGGTAGTTTACATAGGTAGTATCACAAAAAATAAAAACAAACTGCTTATTTTAAAAATTGCTATAAATTTCAAGTAAGCAAATACCAGACATATAACTTTAATGTAAACTTAGTTAAATCTTGTGACTTGGCTATGTTTGTCCTTCCTCAAAATGTGAAGTGTTCCTATAACAAACTGTATATTAAGTGGAATAACTACAAATTGCTATTTGTTAGCAAGTGCACAAAACCTCAGCTCCAAAATTTAACCGGATTAACTCAGAGCCAACTATTCTTAGTCTGTTTTGTTTATAAGAATGGAAATCTCTCTTTAAGAACAGTTTTGAAATATATATATATATATATATAATGTATTAAAGTACCTATCTACACTTCTTTTATGAAGTCTATGTAAGTACACTGAGGCAAGAACTTGGAGATCTGAAGTTTGTTTCTTTTAAGCAGATAATGCTGAGCTCATTATATGGATGCTGGAAGAGTCTCACTACTTACAGATTTGGCAGTAGCAGAAATATACTGGACGACCATCTCACGCTTGGTGGTAAAATCTTTGTTTCGTAAAGGAGCTTTTCGCTCTTCATTAAGGTTCATGTCCTCCTGTTAAAAATATTGATTGTATTAGCAAATTTCTGCTTATGAGTTTCAAAGGTGATTAACAAATATTAAGCAACAAAGTTCTACTGTATATCAAAAGGAATTATATTCAATATCCTATAATAAACTATAATATAAAAGGATATGGCAAAGAATATATATATATGCCTAAATCTCTGTGCTGTACAGTACAAATTAACACAACATTGTAAATCAACTATACTTCAACAAAATAAACTTTAAAAAAGAAAAATTAATGTTCTCTGTATTAAAATAGTAAGTCATGCTCTATCAACAACCATCATTTTTCGGCTCCTTCATTATTATTTTTCACTCTATATACCCTAATGTCATATAAATTTTACCATATATTTATAGTTCATATTGCTACCTACTCAATGAGTAGAAATAAGAAAAAAATTTTAACTATTCCACAGAATAAACTGGCAGTTTATAGCACAGATATACATTATACAACTTTAGCAAAGTTATTTTTTTTACCCGGATAGCAAAAATAAACAAATAAACACTTTACTACTTGGCATATGTTCCCTTAGGATAATTATTATCTAGAAGAGCAAATATAATTTGTAAATTATAGGAAATATATATCTACAATATGTTACTGAAGAAAGATTCATGTGAAGCTGCTGAATTGGGGGAAAACATCAGAAACATAGTTACCTGCATTGGGATAAAAAAGACCACTAACTGGAAAGAAAAATATTCAGTTACAACATATCGTTTTGAGGTTCAATAAGCTTTGATTTGGTTGGAAATGTTCCTTTATATTGTGATACACAGACATATAACATTTTCACTAGATAAATCATTTTTTCTTCATTTTGAAACTCATGTTAACCCCTGAAACATATTAAGACACACTTGAAGGGTCATAACACCAAATTGGAAAGGACTACACCTCCAAAATCAACATCAAATGAAAAGACAACATACAGGACGTGTGAAAATGTTTATAAGTCATACATCTGATACGGGGCTTGTAGCCAAAGTATAAAAAGAAGCCCTACAAATCAACAATAGACAAATAACCCAACTACAAGTGGACAAAGGATTTGAACAGACATTTCTCTAAAGAAGCCATACAAATGGCCAATAAGCACATGAGTTTCAACATCACTATTCACCAAGGAAATGCAAATCAAAACCACAGTGAGACACCGCTTCACTCCCACAGTAAGAAAGGCTATGACAGAAAAGATAATAGCAATTGTTGGTGAGGATGTGGAGAAACTGAAACCCTTACACACTGATGGTAGGAATATGAGATGAGATAGCCACTTTGGAAAATAGTCTAGTAGTTCCTCAAAACGTTATACGTAGAGTTACCACATGACTCAGCTTATACCCAAGACAAATGAAAACACATGTCCACACAAAAACTTGTACTTGAATGTTCATAGCAGAAACATTAGAGTGGAAACAATTCCAATGTCCATCAAATTATGAATGGATAAAAAAGTGTCATATGTCCATAATATGGACTATTATTCAGCCACAAAGACGAATGAAGTACTGATACATTCTATACTCCATGGATGAAAATTGAAATCACATTATGCTAAATGAAAGAAGTAGATCACAAAAGGCCATACATTACATGATTCCATTTATACTAAATATTCAGAACAGGCAAACCTATAGAGATTTGTGAATTAGTGGCTGTCAGGGGCAGGGCAAGAGGGGATAGGAGAACTGGGGTGTGACTGCCAACAGGTATGGTGTTTCATTTGTGGGTGATAAAAATGTTCTAAGAGTGAATGTTGTGATGGTTGCACGACTCTTTGAATACATGAAGAAAAAAGAAACACTGAACTGTATACTTTAAGAGGATGAATTTTATGGCTATGGCTTCTGAATGGTATCTTGATTTTTTAAAACAAGAAAAAGAAATCAGTATTTTTATCCCTTTACTTGCTTAGTAATTCTAAACATTACTAGTTTTTAATCAACTAAACGAATGGACAAAGAAAAATACTATAATAATTTTAAAAAATCATGTATAAGAACGTGGGGGAAAAAACAAAGGATCCATAAAAAGTAATCAGACTGCATCTATGTGTTGAATAGTAACTTCAATGACACCAGTATCTCATGATATATAGTTGCACTCACTGCAGTGACTCCTACAATGATTAATTCATAATCAATATCTATAAATTTCATGTATATATACCTGACCCCCTTCCCAATTATCTCTATCACTGTCTCTACCTCTACTTTTCCTATCTTATTTCATTTCTCATTTGTACATCTTACTTGTTAATGATTTACTTGAAGCCAGGCTCTCTTTCTCTCTCAAAGGCCAGATCTAGCATTGTTGAATCAAAGTGAGAATACACAGAAATGAGGCTGGATAGCACTTTATAAAGTCCACAGATATTCACCTATGTTCTGTGTCCACTTCAACTAACAGGGAACTCACTACCTCCACACGCAGTCCTTCCCATTATAGGGTAGTTTAACTTTTGCCAAGTTTTACTTTGGAGGACTGGATCTGAAATATGCACAACAAAATATTAACATCATGTTAAGGTGGCAAGATCATATCATTATTTTTTCTTCTCTACTTTCTAAATTTTGACTCACTTATTTACCGAACTCACCATGCACCACCTGAGGAGAAGGTAATGGCTATCCACACAGGTATTCTTGCCTGGAGAGTTCCATGGACAGAGGAGCCTAGTGGGCTTACGGTCCATGGGGTTGCAGAGTCGGACATGACTGAGCGACTAACACTTTCACTTTACCAGGCACCACAGAAAATGCTAGGTGGGGAGTGAAAATTTGAAAGAGTGCTTGAGCCCATGAATTAAATGAGTTATTATTTGTGAAGTTCTTAAAACAATGCCTGATATTTAGTAAATGCTAATTTGTCTGTTAAATTAATAAAAATAAACAATTCATAGTATAGTAGGGATGGAGAAGGAAATGGCGACCCACTCCAGTCTTCTTGCCTGGAAAATTTCCATGGACAGAGGAGCCTGGCAGCTACAGTCCATGGGGTCGCCCAGAGTCGGCCAGGATTGGCTGCGTGAGTCCATGTAGTAGGGAAGAGTGATACGTAAACATATCACTGTAACCGAGGCATGTACAGGATGTCTTAGAACACAGAGGACAGATGGGAAAGACAAAAGAGAAGTCTTCATCAGATTTGGGTTTCGATTGAGGAGAAAAACCTGAGTGAAGGCCAAGAAATTAGCTACCAGACCACAGAAGGCTTCTGGCACGGTTGGCTGCCCAGCAGCACTTGAACACACCCACTGTAATTTTAAACACCCACCCGGTATCAGCCCCACCAATGAAGAATCCAAGAAAGCCACATTTATCAGTCTCTGAGCGACTTCACTTTCCCTTTTCACTTGCATGCATTGCAGAAGGAAATGGCAACCACTCCAGTGCTCTTGCCTGGAGAATCCCAGGGACGGGGGAGCCTGGTGGGCTGCCATCTACAGGGTCGCACAGAGTCAGACATGACTGAAGCAACTTAGCAGCAGCAGCAGCAGCAGCTATCCCTTATGACAATGCAGTAAGATGGCTTAGTGGTCATCCATGAAATGGATGCATATGGGGTATAGATTCACCCATGTTTTGCTAGCATGGGCGGCCACAGAGGTGACGTGGATATGGAATTGATGGCAGCGGACACACATTTTTCATCACAACCACTTGACAAACTGGTTCTGGCAACAGTAGCAAACAAAGTTACAACAGCTCCTTCATCAGATCGTGCGGCTCTGGAAGTTATTCGTATCCTTAGATTACCTGGAGCCTGTTTTGCAACCCTTCTGGTTCACATCTCTTTATGCGTGTTTGTGTGTGTGTATAAATATTCTATCTAAATTAATCAGAATAAATTATCTTATGTTTAATAATCTAGGCTATTGAAGTAACTCAAGTAATAATAATGAAGTGAAGTCGCTCAGTCATGTCCAACTCTTTGCGACCCCATGGACTATAATCCGCCAGGCTCTGCAGTCCATGGAATTTTCCAGGCAAGAGTACTGGAGTGGGTTGCCATTTCCTTCTCCACAAGTAATAATAATAAGAGTCCAAACTAAGATGGATGGTAGATTGGACAGAAGAAATAAACAAAAGGAACCTGTAAATATTACATGAAGACAATACTCTCTCCTTGAGGCTAAAGTATACCTACCAGTTTCAATTTATCTTCATGTGGCATGGTTAAGCATCTCCCTCAAATACCCTGTGGTTTGATAAATCCAAAGAAGGAAAGGATTTCCACGTCCTTCACCTTGAAATACTATACTTCTCAATTCAGCCTCTGATTTTATGACTTTATTGGCAAGTACATCATTCTGCTAAATCATATTTTGTTTGTTTCCATCGAAACCTCTAAATATTGCTCATATATGCTAGACTATGTCTCTACCATCTCATAACATTCTGGTTAAATTATAGTCTCCTGCAAATAGCATGAATCTGTATCCCCAAGTAGTATCAACTCTGAAACACTGACAAGATTGAGTGTCTGTACTTGTACACTCCACAGTCAGGCCTTAGAGTGTGGTAATGCCACCACTGGCAATCTCTACATAGACAGTCTCGCCTTCCAGTGACATTTTTTTTTTAATTGAAGGATAATTGCTTTATAGAATTTTGTTGTTTTCTCAACATGAATCAGCCATAGGTATACATTCTGTGTTACCACACACCTCCAATTCAATTTTTAATGACACAGGGCAAAGATCATGCTATCAAGAGTAGAATCATGGAGGCAGGCAGGATAATAATGAGAATATGGAGAATACAGACCTCAGAGGAATGTCAAGATTAACTGCGATCATGCACCCAAGCCTGGTGTATATTAGCTGGCCATCAAAGAATGTTTGTGTTATTATTCATGTTCATGTTCTTATTACTTCCCTAGTCTCATTTCTTTCATTACCACTGTTCATCTTACCCCTTGTGTTTGAATAACACAAGATTACTCATCGTTTTTCTACACACGCTATGCTCTTACAAATTTCCATTACTTTGTTCATGATGCTGTTCTCTCTGCCTAGAATGCTGTTGACTTCACCACCCTCTCCCTCTGTTAACTCCCATCTCCTCCCACCCTACCCAAATCCATATCAGGCTAACTCATATACCTCTGCTAATTCTTCAGATTTCCCTCAAAGCACCTCGTTTAGAAGTGACCAGCTTCACACTATTCTTCCATACTAATTTCCTATACTATAGCACTTAAAATGAAACTCTATAATAAATCCATCTACCTTAAACTATAAACTGAGGGCCAAAACTAGGTTCTTTTTTTAATCTTTGTATTGCCAAGAAAAGAGTATGCAATCCTGGAATGCACCAAGCATTTAACAAATATTTTCTGAACCAATGTGATATTTAGGAATTTTTCTCTAAATACTTTAACTTGCTTTACGGCCACAAACATTTTTATACCTATAAAGCTGCTGCATAGGTTGATTGGGAATAGGTACCATTCACACGAACAGAGGAAACCATAATGACTTATCTTATTCTTACACAAAGCAGCAGCATACTACTAATTAGGCAGCTAATACTTCCAAATCATTAACTCCAGCTTTATAATAGAATCATAAAACTAAATAGAGCAATATTCATAATTCAATACTAATTCTGAACAATGTAACTGAATATGAAACTATACTAAACACACTGAGTTTTTTTTTTAATTTTTATTGAAATATAGTTGATGAACAATGTTGTATTAGTTTCAGGTATACAGTAAAGTGATTAGTTTTATAAATATATATATATGTATATATACACACACACACTTTTCAGATTCTTTTCCATTATACTTTATTACAAGACATTGAGTATATTTTCCTATACTATACAGTAGGTCTTTGTTGGCTATCTATATTATATACAGTAATTTTAAACAGACTGAGTTCTTATAGTACACAGAACACAAAAGCAAGCTTTTACTGTATTGAAAATTTAGTTGAATACTTCCACAACACGAGAATAATTGTAGTATTTTGAAATTTTAAAAAAAAGATGAAGTAACTGACCACTTATAATATTTGTACTGTATTAGCATCAAGCCATATTTATAAACACTAAATCAATTATTCTCCTACCAGTTAAGCTATGATGCAATTTTCCCATTACAGACAACCCCCTTCATTCCTTCAGCAAACAAACATTGTATTCTTACAGCTATTACTGAGAAACCATATAAGAATAGAGTCAAACAACAAGGTTAAAAGTTCAACCAGCTGCCTATTCATTCATTTGTATTCCCATTCATTCTCATTCTCTCCTTCTCCCTCTCACCTCCCATAAATCTTTAAATAGGTGACAACATACTTTTTTTAACTTTCTCATCTTCTAGCATAATTTTCTATTTTCATAAACTTCCACTGTTTCTCTCACTTGCTTTATGAGAGGCAAATGTCAATCATATAAGTTTTTACATCTCTTCCCTCCCTATAAGAATACATGCTCCTTCTTTCTATAAAGTTGCTATAAATATCTATGTACTTTGTATAAAGTAACTGTTTCTGTTTCTGCAACATGTATTGATCCCAGTTTAAGACTGGATTTTCCACTTGCTGTTTTTAAATCTGAACTTGACTTCACCATCAAATGCTTGCCCTCTTCTTTCTGCTTCTCAATTGTAAGTATTCAAAAAAATTTTTTTTTAATTTATTTGGCTATGTATGCCAGGTTTTAGCTGTAGGACACATGATCTTTGTTGCTGTGTGTGGGTTCTTAGTTGTGGCATGCAGGATCTAGTTCCCTGACCAGGGATCAAACCCAGGTCCTTTGCACTGGGAGTGTGGAGTCTTAACCACTGGACCACCAGGGAAGTCACTCAAGTCTTCTTTAATTTCTATTTTAAGGGGATCTGTACCCCTGAAGAGAATAAGCCAATGATACCCTGTTACCAAAAAATACCCTAGCATGAACAGCAATTATAGATATCTTTGATTATTTTAAGATTATAAATTAATGGATTTTTACAACATTTATTTTATTTTTTATTCATTTATCCATCCGCTTATTTGGTAATGTTTGTTGTTAAAATAAGATATTAAGGTTTTTTTAATTTTTTAAAATTTATTTTTGAATCAAAGGATAATTACAGAATTTCCTTGTTTTCTGTCAAACATCAACATGGAATTTATTTATTTTTAATTGGAGGATAATTTCTTTACAATGTAGTATTGGTTTCTGTCATACATAAACATGAATCAGTCATAGGTATATATATGTTCCCTCACTCTTGAACCTCCCTACCACTTCCCACCTCATTCCACCCTTCTAGGATGCCACAGAGCACCAAGTTGAGCTCCCTATGTTATACAGCAACTTTATTTCTTTGTTCTTTTCTAAAGAAATGTTCATATAAAGATATGTTCTACATGTAACTCCTGTGAACTAACTTCACAGGCTAACTTCTGTGAACTAGAAAGGATAGAACATTTCTTTTTAAAATCCTAATAACAGCATCAGGGATATTCCACATAAGTAGCTAATTGGCCAATTGTACCTGGTATTAATTAACCACATCATGTCTTCAAATGATACAGTTAAGTTTACTTTTATAGACTGTAGCTACATAACATATAGAAGTCTGTATGGAAAACAAAGTTAAAGGGAAAAAAAATTGTCATCAAATACATTATCTCTACAAATAGTATAGAGCCAAAAGCCAGGGGCTGGGCGGGGCGGTATGAAATTAAATGAATGTATGGATGTGAGAGTTGGACTGTGAAGAAAGCTGAGTGCCAAAGAATTGATGTTTTTGAACTGTGGTGTTGGAGAAGACTCTTGAGAGTTCCTTGGACTGAAAGGAGATCCAATCAGTCCATTCTGAAGGAGATCAACCCTGGGATTTCTTTGGAGGGAATGATGCTGAAGCTGAAGCGCCAGTACTTTGGCCACCTCATGAGAAGAGCTGACTCATTGGAAAAGATTCTGATGCTGGGAGGGATTTGGGGGCAGGACGAGAAGGGGACGACCAAGGATGAGATGGCTGGATGGCATCACTGACTCGATGGACGTGAGTCTGAGTGAACTCCGGGAGTTGGTGATGGATAGGGAGGCCTGGTGTGCTGCGATTCATGGGGTCGCAAAGAGTTGGACACGACTGAGCAACTGAACTGAACTGAACTGAGTACTGCACAAAAAGTCTTCAGCTATTTCTGGTTTCAGATCTTATTGGAGGAAATCAACTATGAACATCTACATATACCTTTTCACCATCAAGAAGGTAAATTTAGAATGTCTATCTAGCAATTGGGAAACACAAATTCACTCTCCCAGAATCCTTAATCCTGAGTTCAACATTCAACCAGTGGTTTCCAGAGTTCAAATATTACTTAAAGCATCAACTGTGGCTTGTGAAATATTGATGTTTAACCAAAATACAAGGAAATAAACCTTAATATTTAACGTGAGAATAATACTGAATCCCTCACTGGATCCACAGCTCCAAGTGGTACAGAAGTTATGGGGGTGTTTTTCTTACTGTCAGTGCACTGCAATGTATTTGCAGTTACAAGTATTTGGTTAAGTGAACTTACAGGCTCTTTGACCTAGTTTTAGCTACGTCAGTCCTCAAAACAACAACAAAATAGAAAAGTACCTTTAAAAGGTTCCTGCAAAGACAACATATTGAGGATAATAGGATAGTACCAACAATGCAAGTACAGGGCAACGAGAAAATACTAGATTGTTGTATTTCCTACACGGAAGTCCGAGCCTTTCCTCAGTCATATCGTATGTTAAAAATAACAAATATATAAGGCTAATAAGAAGCTGGTCCCACAAGATTAAAAGTTACTAATGTAACAATCTGAAATTATCAACGATCATTGATGACTCTCACTTTATGCACACATCATATCTTAAAATATAGCTAATAATGGTGAGTCCTGTGTTGTGCTTAGTCGTTCCGTTGTGTCCAACTCTTTGTGAGCCCATGGACTGTAGCCTGCCAGGTTCCTCTGTCCACAGGGATTCTTCAGGCAAGAATACTGGAGTGGGTTGCCACGCCCTAAAGCTACCTCAAACTTACAGACCATTTAAAATTCAAACATCTAGAGCGTGAAAGAAGCTTTTTCAATTTTCTCAGCAATAACTAGAATCATGTGATATGCAATCCAATACTTAGTGAAATTTTGTAAGCTTAATGACACACATTTAGAAGCCTCTTGTTTGTTTTCTTTCTTTAATAGCAAAAGACAAAAGGTCCCATGACACTGGAGGAACACTTGGTATAAGAGCTGAGATAATATATGCAAAACAACATGGTAGTAAACTAAAACGCGTTGTCAGCCAATACTGTCAGAAGACATATAGAAATCACTGCTGAAAATATGCTAGAGCAAGTATTAGAAAAATTATTCAGTGTGGGAGGTTCATCATGCAGTAGAATGAAAATACAGCTGTTTTTCCTTTTAAACAACTCAGCTTATATTATTTACTAGATTGTTTCAATAATAAAGTATAAAAACTACATTTCTTTGAGTCACTAGCGGAACAATCTGAGAAAACATATTGCCAAAATAAATGATTTATTTAATAAAAGGATGTTTTATGAAAAAACTATAAGTGAGAAGCATTCCTGAGTAAGGAAGTTTGCCCCACATATAAAATCCAAACCACTGCAAGAAGTTAAAACCAAAATACATTAGAATGTAGGGTTTTTTTAATTAATAAAAGCAAGATATTTAAAATACAGCAGAATATTTACAATATTTTAAAACGAGATAGAAAGTGAGAATGATAACATGTATCTTACAGAGAGATTTCTGGCTATCTCAAGACAAAGATTTTTAAAACTTCTGAACTTTCACATGATGGGCATTTTTCATTCACAAAAGGACAAGCTATCCCTTAACAGTTTAACAGCTCATGAGAAAGTAACTGCTTCAAATGAACCTCACTGAAAAAGCCACACACTGGCACACCCAACTGCCAGGTAGGTCTCCTTCATCTTTTCATGACTCACCTCTTCCTCATTCTTCCAGGCATCAGGCACAACGTCTGCAGCAGATATGATTAGATAAACACGGGGACGAGGGTCTATACATCAAGCATATGGAAGGAAGAATGCAAAGAGCCCATGTCCCTGATGACATCTAGTGAAGCCCGTTTTTCAAAACCCATTTAGAACCCATCTATTTACAAGTATAAAAATGCAACACTTCAGATAAGTTTCAAGAACAACTGACTGTCATTAAGGGAGATGGAAATGTACTAGCCGTGGTTCAGCAGAAAACCTTAGCTCGATTCATGGATTGGAATGAGCAAAGTTAATACTATGATTTAATAAGTGTAACTAACAATGTTCTTGTTCCACTTAGACCTATGTATTGTCAGATTTATGTTTCAACTATAAGAGACATCAAATCAAGTATCAAAATAAAATGGACTTGGAACTAAACCTTCTAATTAGTCTTTTTTTAAACAAGACATAAAAAATAATGACACAATGACACTGCTCTCACTAAAATGTTATTAATCATCACAGCAAAGGCTTTTATACCATTAATAAATAAACTCATTTAAAATCACCTAAAAATCTTATTCTTTGCATTTTCTTATCCTTTCTATGTCCGTACTTTATACAAAGTACTAGTACATACACGTGGGTATATATATATTTTTTAAGTTAAAACATGTTCGGGTTACTTGCTCAAATATATATATTTTTCTAACAGGCTAGGAAATCAGAAAGTTTAGAGACTACTACACTAGTCCAGACATTGACACTTTTTCTGTAAAGGGCCAGACAGTAAATGTTTTAGGCTTGGCAGGTCACATGGACTTTGTCACAACTACCCAACTCCACAGTGCAAAAGGAGCCACCAACAATATGTAAACAAATGGCTGTGGCTGCATTCAACAAAATCGTGTTTACGAACACTGAATTTCACAATTTTCCATGTGCCCTGAAACAGTCTCCTTTTGATTTCCTGCAACCATTTAAAAGTATAAAATCTATTAAAAAATATAAAAAGTGTAAAACTCATACAAACTAAAACCCCAGAAGCTGGGATAGTGTCTTTGTCATTTTTATGTTCCCCTGCATCTAACAAAGTATCTGGCACTCAGTAGAGTTGTCAAATAAACCTCTCCATGACACAGAAATTTGTCTTTGCTTTTTTTCTTCTATTTTTCCCCACAATTGTGTGCTTAGTCACTAAGTCGTGTCCGATTCTTTGCAACCCCATGAACTGTAGCCCGCCGGGCTCCTTGGTCCATGGGGATTCTCCAGGCAAGAATACTGGAGTGGGTTGCTATACCCTCCTCCAGGGGATCTTCCCAACCCAGGTATTGAACCCAGGTCTCCCACATTGCAGGCGGATTCTTTACCATATGAGCCACCAGAGACAGTAGGGATTTTCCTTAAGTTGTTCTCTGCTCTCTCTCCTCAGAGCTTAACAGCACCTGGCATATAGAAGGCACTGGACCTTGATGTATTAAGTCATTCAAATTCTGAGAACACTTTAATGTCAAAAAATTAAAACTGAAAACTCAGAAGTGACACTGGGTCTCACAGGATATTCAGATCTTCTGTTTCCTCCCTGAGCCCTTGTGCCGGGTTGCTGCTGCTGCTGCTGCTGCGTCACTTCAGTCGTGTCTGACTCTGTGTGACCCCAGAGACGGCAGCCCACCAGGCTCCCCTGTCCCTGGGATTCTCCAGGAAAGCACACTGGAGTGGGTTGCCATTGCCTTCTCCAATGCATGAAACTGAAAAGGGAAAGTGAAGTCGCTCAGTCGTGTCCAACTCGTAGCGACCTCATGGACTGCAGCCCACCAGGCTCCTCCGTCCATGGGATTTTCCAGGCAAGAGTACTGGAGTGGGGTGCCATTGCCTTCTCTTGGGTTAAGTACTCACAAAAGCTTATTCACAGCTGTCTTACTACCATGGAAACCCTATGTTTACTTGCTTGTCTCCCTGACTAAATTCTGAGCTCTTTGGCGGCAAGGGAGGAATTGCATTAATTTGTGTGTACTTCCAGCAGGTAGCACATGACCTGGCACACTGTGCATATCAATACATGGTTGTGAAAATGCCTTCACAGCAAAAAAAAAAAAAAAAAAACCACTAGTAGAACTTTTCAAACAGGAAAAAAAAAAAATCCTAAGGAACATTTCTATGTACAAATCAGAACAGACAGAAGCAATGAATTGTGAAGTTTATTAGCTACAGTTAGTGAAAATTTGCAAACCTAGTTCCTTTAGTTTCTCTTCCTGGACTTCTAGACTACTACTCCCTCAGCGTGAACCTTTAGTGAGAACTGTACTTGGGAAGAAGATTTAGAAGTGACCCAGATTTAGTTCCCTTTGAGATCTATTTACGGGGTGAGTTTTACTCCTCCTTTACATGCTTTACTTGGGAGTGACTGTGTTTAGGAAAATAAAATGACTAGATATGATGCTGGTGTTCTCTCAGTCCAATGACAAGGAGTAAAGATATTGGAAATATGATTATAAAAAATGGAAAGTAGGCTAAGAAAACAATTTCTAAGGATCGAGCCATTCCTGAAAACTGTTTCCATGCCCTATTATAGATTTTGAGACGTATGCTACCAATTACTGTTTTACAGTAACTTGACCTTTAATTAAAATTACTTCTGCTGAGAGCAAGCTTCCCAGGTGGCTCAGCAGAGAATCCACCTGCAATGCAGGAGATGCGGGTTAAATCCCTGGGTTGGAAAGATCCCCTGCTGGAGGAAATGACAACCCACTCCAGTATTCTTGCCTGGAGAATTCCACGGACAGAGGAGCCTGGTGGGCCACAGTCCACAGGGTCGCAAATGGTCAGACACGATTAAGCATGCACACGCTTAGAACACCAAAAGGCTCTCATCCGGGCTAATCAACTCCTCAAAGACTGGTGTTGGCTGACAAAGAAAGCCATGATAGCAGTCACAGACAACACCTAGGGTCCAAAGTCAAACTGGCTCTCAAAACTGACGAAAAGCAAAAGTGAGAGAACAAACTGAAAAGCTTTGGGATTCTTTTATAAGAGTTCTTCCACATGGAATACAGGACAGACAATTTAGTATTTATTGCATATAACTATACTCTCATTAAATTATGCCAAAATGCAAAATACATAATGTAAATTGCTGAACAGAAACAAAGTATAAAACATCACATTTGCATTGCCTCTAGTAACTGAAATTGAGGAGCTTCCCTGGTGGCTCAGTGGTAAAGAATTTGCTTGCCAATGCAGGAGACACGGGTTCAACCCCTAATCCAGGAGGATCCCACATACCTTGGAGCAACTAAGCCCGTGCACAGTCTCTAAGCCTGTGCTCTGGAGCCCAGGAGCCATATCAAGAGAAGCCTGCACACCACAACCAGAGAAAAACCTTGCAGTAATGAACACCCAGCACAGCCAAAAACAATAAATGAAAACTATTTTAAAAAATGACTGAAATTGAAATGAAATGTGCCTAGAAATTAATCACAAATTATCACTAGCCAAATCTTTTGTACACAATTAAACTATTTATTTACCTATATAAGAACACAGTTCTTATAGACATATCTATAGGAATCTAATGTGACCAATGCAAGCTGGACATCCACTCAATAAATCATTGTGTTAGCTAAAACAAATTAAATTCCAACTTGAACTTCCAAGACATCTCTATATGTTTATTTTTTAAGCTTAAAATGGAAATCCCCTATCCCCCAAGCCAAAAAAAAAAAAAAAAAAAGAACAGTTGGATACAAAAGGGCAATAATATTCAAAAGGAAATGGACAGTGTCCAGACACATTTCTCTCCTTGCTCTAATTAATTCAGTTTGGATAAAAACGAGCTGTCGCTATTAAACATTTAATAATCCTTAATTGGTATACTCAATGTACAAAGACCAGCTCAGTTATTCTCAGTAAGCTCAAAGGCTATGCTGTGATATCTTAACATGCTGAATGTTACTCAATTACAGCATGATAAATTTCCTTATATTTAAAATGGAAGGAAGGAGATATTTCACCAACCCTAATTACAGACAACACAAAATGTCTGATTAACCTGAGAAGCACGATGAATATGCTGCTGCTGCTGCTGCTGCTAAGTCACTCAGTCGTATCCAACTCTCCGTGACCCCATGGACTGCAGCCTACCAGGCTCCTCCATCCATGGGATTTTCCAGGCAAGAGTACTGGAGTGGGGTGCCATTGCCTTCTCTGTGATGAATATGAACCTCATTCAAGTTTGAATTTGGGGTTAAAGGTGATATGTAATATTATGACAATTCAGTCATCTTTTAAAGTTACGCTCAAAAAATTGTGGAAGAAATATTCTTGCTTTGATCTGACTACCTTTACCCACTGTGGAAGATTTGAAAACATGACTGGGCTGAAAAGGGGAACAAGAATCTTAAAGAGCAAGTATAATTTACCCCATGTGGGTAATAACAAAAATCATATAAAAACAAGTGTGGTTTTTTTTCATTCTTGAAAGTTTTAATTTTTAAAAAAACACTTTTTAATTGTCAATTAATAGGCAAAGACTACACTTCAAGTGAAAAATCAACTTTTACAAACTATTGAAGACTGCTAATAAACAGTGTGTGCTCCATGAAATAAGCAATCATCTAAAAGTTTCCAATTTGGAGCTTTACATCTGTCAGCAATAGCCATTGGTACCATTACTCAGAAAATCTGCCTATTACTTATTTCCTTGAGCAGCCACAATACAGAACCTGGCATATCAACACATAACAGATGTCAGTGTCAATGGTACATGTGTGCGTGCATCCTAAGTCACTTCAGTCTTGTCTGACTCTTTGCAACCCTATGGACTGTAGCCCATCAGGGTCCTCTGTCCATGGGATTTCCCAGGCAAGAATACTGGAGTGGGTTGCCATGCCCTTCTTCAGGACATCTTCCCAACCCAAGGACTGAACCTATGTCTCTCTCATTTTTGTGTTGGCAGGCAGGTTCTTTATCACTAGTGCCACCTGGGAAGCCCCAATGGTACATTAGTAATCACCTTTGACTGTGTGGATCATAACAAACTGTGGGAAACTCTTAAAGAGATGGAAATACCAGACCACATGAACTTCCTCCTGAGAAGTCTAAATGCAGGTCAAGAAGCAACAGTTAGAACTGGACATGGAACAACAGACTGGTTCCAAATTGGGAAACAAGTACGTGAAGGCTGTATATTGTCACCCTGCTTATTTAACTTAGATGCAGAGTATATCATGCAAAATGACAGGCTGGATAAAGCACAAGCTGGAATCAAGATTGCCAGGAGAAATATCGATAACCTCAGATGTGCAGATGACACCACCCTTATGGCAGAAAGCAAAAAAGAACTACTAAAGAGCCACTTGACAAAAGTGAAAGAGGAGAGTGAAAAAGTTGGCTTAAAACTCAATATTCAGAAAATTAAGATCATGGCTTCTGGTCCTGTCACCTCTTGGCAAATTAATGGGGAAACAATGGAAACAGTGACAGACTTTATTTTCTTGGGCTCCAAAATCATTGCACATGGTGACTGCAGCCATGAAATTTAAAGACTCTTGCTGCTTGGAAGAAAATCTATGACAAACCTAGACAGCATACTAAAAAGCAGATACATTACTTTGCTGAAAAAGGTCCATCTACTCAAAGCTATGGTTTTTCCAGTAGTAATATACGGATGTGAGAGTTGGACTATAAAGAGAGCTGAGCGCTGAAGAATTGATGCTTTTGCACTGTGGTGTTGGAGAAGACTCTTGAGAGTCCCTTGGACTGCAAGGAGATCCAACCAGTCAATCCTAAAGGATTTCAGTCCTGAATATTCATTGGAAGAACTGACAGTGAAGCTGAAACTCCAATACTTTGGTCACCTGATGCAAAGAACTGACTCATTGGAAAAGACCCTGATGATGGGAAAGATTGAAAGCAGGAGGAGAAGTGGACGACAGAGGATGAAATGGTTGGATGGCATCACCGACTCGATGGACACAAGTCTGAGTAAACTCTGGGAGCTGGTGATAGACAGGGAAGCCTGGCATGCTGCAGTCCATAGGGTCGCAAAGAGTCAGACAGGACTGAGCGACTGAACTGAACTGACCTCAGTAGTAAAGTAAAACCTAACTGTCCAGATCTTTCACTTAATTGGACTTGTTCCAGGATTTTATTTGGCTATAAAGTGTCGTTATTTTTGAAACAAGCTATTAGTAGTTAAATAAAAGTTACAGTAATCAACGAATTAACATTTTCTTAAAAAAAATCTATACTACAGATTGAGCCCAATATTTCCCTATTATCTACATCTACAAGCCTATATGGGGAGAACCGCTGCTGACAGTTATGATCCTCATATAGAACAACAATTTCAATTATCACAGTGATGAGGATTTATTTGAATGTTGCCTTTCATTATTTAAGCCTTTCACCAAAAGTTTCACCAAAATATATCATCACCCAGAAATCCCAAATAATAAATTATATTGCAATTTTTACATATTTCTTCTCAAGTATCTCATACTCTATTTCTGTGTATAATGTGCTACTTTATGCAATTATTTTAAATGCTTCATACCTCAAGGTATGTTATCCTAAAACACATACAAGGTGTTTGGGCCCAATGGTCTAAACATCTATAGTTCTTTAAAGTCTAAAATATCTGGTAAGAGGAATAGCACAACGAAGGATGAGAATCAAGAGAGAGAAGATTGTCATAATAGCCATCAATTACATTATTGTAAGAACATCTATCACAGTATTTGTTCACAGAAGGACACCCACAAAAAATTTTTTTAAAGGGAAATTTCATATCTAGAAATTCACTTCTGTGTTTTAGAAACAGAAAGACTTAAGAGTGTTAACTCAATCAACTTTGAGAACAGCATTTTAACAGTTTTCCATTACTAAATTGTGGGCCTCCTTCTTTACAAGTAATGCTTTATAAAAATCAATAATTTGTAAAAAGACAACTTTCCATCTCAAGTTGATTTTATCTGTGAGGCAATGTACCTCTGAGTTGCCTTCTACTTCCACTGAGTGGAAAGGAAAATGTACAAAATTTAAATTTAACTTAAATGTAACATTATTAAAGATACAGATTACCAAAATGCCAATGCTTTAGATTTTTGTGTACTTAAATTTATGTTTCACTTTAATCCCTTATTAGCTTAGGCAAGTTACAGAACCAATTTCTTTACCCTCTTCCTAAGCCTTAATATGCAAAGAAATAGAGGAAAACAATAGAATGGGAAAAATGCTGGGCTGGAGGAAGCACAAGCTGGAATCAAGATTGCCAGGAGAAATATCAATAACCTCAGATATGCAGATGACACCACCCTTATGGGAGAAAGTGAAGAAGAACTACTAAAGAACCTCTTGATGAAAGTGAAAGAGGAGAGTGAAAAAGTTGGCTTAAAGCTCAACATTCAGAAAACGAAGATCATGGCATCCGGTCCCATCACTTCATGGGAAATGGATGGGGAAACAGTGGAAACAGTGTCAGACTTTATTTTGGGGGGCTCCAAAATCACTGCAGATGGTGACTGCAGCCATGAAATTAAAAGACGCTTACTCCTTGGAAGGAAAGTTATGACCAACCTAGATAGTATATTACAAAGCAGAGACACTACTTTGTCAACAAAAGTCTGTCTAGTGAAGGCTATGGTTTTTCCAGTAGTCATGTATGGATGTGAGATTTGGACTATAAAGAAAGCCGAGTGCCGAAGAATTGATGCTTTTGAACTGTGGTGTTGGAGAAGACTCTTGAGAGTCCCTTGGATTGCAAGGAGATCCAACCAGTCCATCCTAAAGGAGATCAGTCCTGGGGGTTGACTGGAAGGACTGATACTGAAGCTAAAACTCTAATAATTTGGCCACCTGATGCGAAGAGCTGACTCATTGGAAAAGACCTTGATGCTGGGAAAGATTGAGGGCAGGAGGAGAAGGGGACGACAGAGGATGAGATGGTTGGATGGCATCACTGACTCAATGGACATGGGTTTGGGTGAACTCCCGGAGTTGGTGATGGACAGGGAGGCCAGGCGTGCTGCAGTTCATGGGGTCGCAAAGAGTCAGACATGACTGGGCGACTGAACTGAACTGAAGCCTTAATATCCTTATCTGAAAAATAGAGTATAACTATGTTGCCTACTTTGCAGCACTGTCACAAGGATCAGCTGAAATAATACAAATAAAGTATTCAATAACATGCTGGTCCCATAAGTGCACAGTAAATGTGAGCTATGATAATTCATAAAATAACTTGTTCACTTAATCTGATTACAGTCAAACAAAAGATAATAAAGAAAATATATAATGTTTAATATACAAGTAGACTTCTCTCAAAAAAGAGACACAACCCTTCAAAAATTTTTTTAATTGATCTTTTGTTTTTACTTTTTAGCAAACCACAATTCTCTGATTTCCTCTTCCAACATTCCCATGGAAGGAAATATTATCATTAGGACATGTGGCACCAAGTTGTACCTTTCTTTAACATTTATGAATCCACAAGTAAATCTTTTCAAAAACATGTCACATTTAAAGAGGGATGTGGTAAACTTCTGATGAAATATTAGAATTAATATTCAAACCACAAAATAAAAATTCTATAAAAGGTTTGAAAACACTGTAAATGCTGTACACAAATTTAAAAATTTAAAACTGCCAGGAATCATTTTTTGTTTATGGCTATCATCACATAAAACAAATGCGTGTAACTGAAGCAAATGAGCAAATGAAAAGGGTAGTAGAGGAAGATATCAAAATGGTCAAATTGTTAAAATGTTAGTCACTCAGCCATGTCTGACTCTTTGCAACCCCTTGGACTGTAGCCCACCAGGCTCCTCTGTCCATGGAATTCTCCAGGCAAGAATATTGGAGTGGTTTGCCATTTCCTTCTCCAGGGGATCTTCTCAACCCAGGGTTCGAACCCAGGTGTCCCACATTGTAGGCAGATTCTTTACCACCTGAGCCACCAGGAAAGCCCTTCAAAAAGGTAAATTGGGGATCAAATCATAGAGGGCCATCCTGAGGGAATTAGGAAGCCATAGGAGAGATCTGAGAAGCTATGGAGAGATTTGAGAACCCAAGTGACATGATGTTGTTCAGGTTTTAAATGGGTAATATTTGAGAATACACTAGAGGGTCATGGTGGAAGCAGGGAGACAACTGAGGAACTCTGTTAATCATAATAGCTCTGCCACACTTGTAGCAGCCTAGGTGAGGCTTCAACTAGTGTGGGACCAGTGAAGGTGGCAAGAGATGGTCAGCTTTTACAAGTATCTTACTTTGAAGGAAGAGCTTATGCGTTTCCTAGAAAATTAAATGTGGAATATGACAAAGAGAGAGTAATCAAGGATAATCCTAGAGTGTCTGGCCCAAGTAACTGAAGAGATGGATATACCATTGACTGAGAAGGGGAAGACACCAGGAGGAGCAAGCCTGGAGGAGAACATTAACAGCTTAGTTTTTGGATATGTTATTTTGAGAAGTCTACTGACCATCCAGGGAGAGTTGCTGATTATGAAATACGATTATGAGAGTCTTGAGTTCAGACATGAGGACTAAGCTGCAGATAAATTTGAGAATTGTGAGCATACAAATGGAATGTAAAGCCATAGAACTGGCTGCAATAACAACAAAAAAAGATGATGTAGAGAAGAGAAGATTCCAAGGACTGATCTCTGGGCCCCTCCAACATTTAAAAGTTGAGGACACTAAAAGGAATCAGCAAAGAAAACTGAAAAGCAGCAGCCAAAGAGTTTGGAGAAAAACAAAATTAATGCCCCAGGGGGGTTAGGGGATGGAGATGTATAAGCAACTGCATCAAACACTGCTGGTAGGTTGGTTAACATAAGAACTGAGAACTGAACATGCGGCTAGGCAGCACGAAGATTTTTGGTGACACTAATAAAACCCATTTTGATACAATGATGGAATAGAGGCTAGATAGAGTGAGTTTAGGAGAGAAGTAGGATGAGAGAAATCAGAAGCAGTGAATATAAACAAAATTATTAGGTGTTTTGCTTCAAAGGAGAGTAAAAAGTGAGCAGCAGTAGGCTAGGGGCATAAGATCATGAAAAAGCTGTAAAGTGAGATAGCATGTCTGTAAGGTGCTGGGAAGTGCAGAGGACAGAGGAGAAAATGATTGGAGTAATGTCCCTGAGTAGGTCAAACGGAATGGAATCTTCTACATAAATGGGAGGATTGAAAGATGAAAACTTCATCTATGTTGATAGGGAGATGTGGTGGTGGGAGTCCATGGAAGTTCTCTTCTGATCACTTCAGTATACTCAGGAAATTAAGAACCAAGGTCATCAGCAGAGCATGAAGATGGGTAAGAGTTCTGAGAGTTGAGCAGCAAAGTAAAGGTGTGAAATTGTCATCAAGAAGCATGGTGGAGGGAATGGAGCAGGGACGTGTAAGATGACTGAAAACAGAAGGGCCTACTTGGAGCTTTAGAAAAGAAGCCTGTTTGAGAATCATTAATAAAGTATCACTGGATCAGAACAGGAAAAACCTGGAGGACAAGAGGAAGACCAGATAGGAGGAAATTTTCATAGTCTGTGAGAAAAAATCAGAGAGGGATATTGTCTAAAGTAGGGTAAGAGCAGCTGGAGGACAACTGTGGAAAAAGACGTCAAAGTCATTGCAAAAGCAGAACCAATGGCATTTGGAAAGCAATTAGGAATGACAGAGAAAACGAATGGCCTGGAAGACAGCCCAGTTAAGCTAAAGTAAACTAGAATATGGCAATGGCACTGATTAACTCAAATAGCTATTTTACTTCCATAAAAATTAGTAACCAATTTATCAGCAGATTAAAGGAGTATCATTTGAGTGAAATCTGAGTGAAAATAAGAGTTTTTTAAAAAAAAGATTAAAAAAGTTTGATTAGTGTCAAAAAATGTTTGTTTCTATTTTTGTTGGTTGGGGTGATTAAAATAAGCCAATCCCATTGCAAACTGAAGGGCAGTCTAGGTGATCAGGAAATATTGGAAACTGAAGAACAGGGCTTTACTTGATAAAGGAATGAAATGCAATAAATATTTATAAAATTATTTTTACAGAAAACTTTATGCCAGGCATTATTCCAGGAATATCATCTCCTCTAATCCTTAAATAAACCATATAAGGTAGACCCTATTATAGTTTTGTTAAGAGTTATGGAAAATAAAGTGCTGAGAGGATGTATCATGACTTCACAGGGTAATGTGATTAACGGCACAGCCAGAACTCAAACTCAAGTATGAATGACCCCAGAGTTCAGCTCTTAACCACTACACAAACATGCCCTGTAAAATTAAGGGCCTGGAAAAGGCAGTATAGGTTGTTTACCTTTTGAGAAGAATTTTGGGTTAAAGATCTTAGAGGTGGAATCATTCCAAAGAATGACACAATCCAAAGCGCTGTCATGCCTAAAATTGGCTAAATACATACATGCAGAGGTCAGAGTTCAGAAGACTAAGGAACTAAGGGCAAAAAAGCAATGGAAAGATTATCAATGTAATAGTAGAAATCACCAAAATGAGTAACAAGGGAAAGGTCAAAAGGCTAACCGGGTGCTATCATCATCAAGGTCAGTCAGCAGATAAATAGACCTTAAAAGAGAAAGGGTTATTAAAAGACCGTTCAAGGAACATGGCAGGAGGGTCTGAAGAGAGTGGATATGTCAGGACTTGTGTCATGGGAAAAGTTGGATGTCAACTTTCACTAGACAGAAAGGGCATTAAAGGAAAAGTATAAAGATAAAGGGAATTTGTATTTACTCAACAACTTTCAATTAATAGTGGGATTAGGGGTGAGATAGGAACAAGATACTCCATAATGGGCAGAGTAGAAGGGTCTAGATTTTCAGTATTCTTTTTTTTAATTAATTTATTTAATTAAAGGCTAATTACTTTAAAATATTGCAGTGGTTTTTGCCATACATTGACATGAATCAGCCATGGGTGTATATGTGTTCCCCAACCTGAGCCCCCGTCCCACTTCCCTCCCTATCCCATCCCTCAGGGTAATCCCAGTACACCATCCCTGAGAACCTGTCTCATGCATCGAACTTGGGCTGGTGATCTATTTCACATATGATAACATACAGATTTCAATGCTATTCTATCAAATCATCCCACCCTCACCTTCTCTCACAGAGTCCAAGAATGTTCTATACATCTGTGTCTCTTTTGCTGATATAGGGTCATCGTTACCATCTTTCTAAATTCCATATATATGTGTCAGTATACTGTATTGGTGTTTTTCTTTCTGGCTTACTTCACTCTGTATAATCGGCTCCAGTTTCATCCATCTCATTAGGACTGACTCAAATGCATTCTTTTTAATGGCTGAGTAATACTCCATTGTATATATGTACCACCTCTTTCTTATCAATTCATCTGCTGATGGACATCTAGGTTGCTTCCATGTCCTGGCTATTATAAACAGTGCTTCATGAACACTGGGGTACACGTGTCTCTTTCAATTCTGGTTTCCTCAGTGTGTACAGCAAGCAGTGGGACTGCTGGGTCACAAGGCAGTTCTATTTCCAGTTTTTTAAGGAATCTCCACACTGTTCTCCATAGTGGCTGTACTAGTTTGCATTCCCACCCACAGTGTAAGAGGGTTCCCTTTACTTCGCACCCTCTCCAGCATTTATTGTTTGTAGGCTTTTGGATCGCAGCCATTCTGACCAGCGTGAGATGGTACCTCATTGTGGTTTTGGTTTGCATTTCTCTGATAATGAGTGATGTTGAACTTCTTTTCATGTGTTTGTTAGCCATCTGCATGTCTTCTTTGGAGAAATGTCTGTTTAGTTCTTTGGCCCATTTTTTGATTGGGTTGTTTATTTTTCTGGAATGGAGCTGCAGGAGTTGCTTGTATATTTTTGAGATTAATTCTTTGTCAGTTGCTTCGTCTGCTATTATTTTCTCCCATTCTGAAGGCTGTCTTTTCACCTTGTTTATAGTTTCCTTCGTTGTGCAAAAGCTTTTAAGTTTAATTAGGTTCCATCTGTTTATTTTTGCTTTTATTCCCATTACTCTGGGAGGTGGGTCATAGAGGATCCTTCTGTGATTTATGTCAGAGTGTTTTGCCTATGTTTTTCTCTAGGAGTTTTATAGTTTCTGGTCTTACGTTTAGATCTTTAATCCCTTTTGAGTTTATTTTTGTGTATGGTGTTAGAAAGTGTTCTAGTTTCATTCTTTTACAAGTGGTTGACCAGTTTTCCCAGCACCACTTGTTAAAGAGACTGTACTCTCCATTGTATATTCTTGCCTCCTTTGTCAAAGATAAGGTGTCCATAGGTGCGTGGATTCATCTCTAGGTTTTCTATTTTGTTCCATTGATAGATTTCCAGTATTCTTAACCTCTTATTTGGAGATCTTTGAAACTCATTTAGTCCTTAACTCAAAATGAATAGATATCCACACACACATACACATACACACACACACACACAAAATTACCATGATAAGTGGAATAGAACTAGAAATGAATAAATCCTGAATCAGGATCTCCACTTCTTTGATCAAGCAAATCAATCCAATATGGCCTGAAACCTCATCTCTCCTCTTACTATAAACTGCTGAAAAATCAAAATATTATATTTATTATCTAATAAATAATCTAGACCACAAACCAGAAAATATTTAATATAAGAAGAATGCTACAAAATATAGATGGAATGACTATTAATAATAAAACAAACTTGGAGGAATTAATTTTTCTGTCTCCTCTATTTTTTTTTTTTACAACATTGTGTCCTCTAAACTCTACTTCATATACCTAACAAGACACCTTATATTGTTTTCAGAGAAGTGGACTTAGGCCTGTTTAGCTTAATAGAAGAGAAACACATATTAGGTACACAAATTAGGTAGTTAAAAAACTGATCCAATGTGCCACAGACTACTGAATAACAGAGAATGAAAATAAATAAGACAGCCTCTGCTTTTAGGAGCTCATAGTGGAAGAGACAAACATGTTATAGCTGAAAAAACCAGACACTCTCAAAAACAGTTTTGTTATATCAACAAGTTTCTGGCCTCTCCTTTATGTGATATAAACACAGTGCATACAAACAGCCCTACTTCCAACCCAGTGCTATGCACTTGAAAATTATAACAAAATTAGGGGGTCTAACTTACCATCATTTTTTCAAATAAATCCAGTACTTCCTTTTCTGACAAATTCAAAGATCGTTCATCATATAATGGCTGAGCAGCTGGAAACTCATTCATTACAACTTGAGAATCAAGAGGATGTTGGATAAGAAGCTTTTCCTTTTTTACAGTAGATTTTCTGAAACTTGTAATTCGGTCACGCTGCAAACAGAAAGAAAAAAAAAAAGAAGCCCTAAGGAAGAGATCAAGAATCACCAACGTGAAGAACCAAAACATCAAAACGGCAGTTAGGATAATATATATTATTGTCTTTTTGACAAAATGTTATTTTAAGCAGCAAGCTCCACTTAGAGACTGTACTACTGTGAAACCTTGAAGTAGCTCAATAGCCTCTGAAATCTAGGGGGTGAAAAGTATTCCTCAAAAGTGAAACTTAGGTCCTTGTCATTGCTGTTTTGCACAGTAAATAGGTGAGAAAAGTCTGATCTCAAAGTCATGTGGTGGTTTGAGGAACAATGTGTCTTTGGCACCAACTTTGAAACTATGAGGGAAGAAAAAGAAAAGGATATTCAATTCCAAGGGGAAAAGTATACTAACATTTCTCTTCTTCAAAGTGCCAAAATAATTGTGACAAGTATCTATGAGCACTTTGGCAATGTAGTGGTAGAATATAATGGTTAAGAGCATGGACTATGGAGCCAGACTCCCTGGGTTTTAATCTGCAGTTCACTAGGTCGGCTACCCTGTGCAAACTCCTTGGTCTCCAACTCTCTCCTCATCTCTAAAATAGGGTAACAAGTTAATACATATAGAAGGAAGGAAGGAAGGGAAGGGAAGAAGGGAGAGGAGAGAGAGAAAGCAAGAAAAGAGTGATTGTGAGATCTAAAGATACATGTGCAGTGTACTTAGCTGCTATTTATTACTATTGCTGTTTTTACTACTATTACCCTCACCTTTTCTTCCCTAAAAGGACCAACAAGGAAGCAGAACAAAATGTAAAAGATTATCTATTCCATTTTCTGGAAACATAACACAAACAGAAATATCTTATTCCTAAAAACACAACTATGAAGAACTTGCCACTTTATGGATATTGACTCAGAACCATTGATTCCATGCACAATCTTATAATTAGCTAGCAATTTCACATAAAGTGAGTTAACAACTCCAGTTGCCTGTAAACAGGCCATTCTGGTTTGAACCACAGCACACTGAACATTAAAAATTAGTAATGACCAGAAAACTGAATGCAACTCAGTTTTCTTCTGGTTTCTGTTAAGAAGCACATGCATACTGTCAGCTCATGTCAAACAAGCAGATATGTTAGATAGGACGTCAGTGTCTGCCACTGCCATGTTACCAAGTGCTTATAAATCACTTCAACAAGACAAAAAGCATCGCAGACGTTCTTACCACAATTTTATCAACTACTGTTGACCCGTATTTAAATATATATATATATATCTTTTATTTTCATTCAAAGAACACTTTTTTTTTTAAATAAAAGGTGTACTTTGAAAGAAATATGAGCAGTTTTAAGCAGCTTATTTAGGATTCCAAAAATGATCTTAGTACACGGTTGCTTACAAAGAGATTATGTAAATCATAATATTTTAGAGCTGGGAAGAAACTTGAAAAACCATCTAGGTTGACTCTCATTTCACAGAAAAAGTAACTTGCCAAATTGACAAGTCCCTGGTTCCCAGCCCAGTGGTCACTAAAGATTCACATCTTCAAATCATCTTCTATATTGTCCAATTTTCTTTTAAATTTGAAAGTCTTTCAGGAAAATTAAGTTGGATTAGATATGTAGTATATCTTCAAACAACTCAAGAAAAAATATTAAGCAATCCCAAATAAGCTGAGTACATAACCAAGAATCAAATGTTACTAAAAGATATGGTGGACATAAAAGCATTTAAATATGCAATCGACCATTAAATCAACATATTTCTATTCCTTTCCCTTCATATCACTTAATATTTACTTTTGCAGTGCTGGCTTATTTCTACTGAATAGCATTATTTACATATATATTTGATCTTCCACTATGCTATTCACTTCAATCTAGAAAATTGACTTTTGCTTTCAGCTATATCTTGATAAGAAAATAAAATTAAGCCATATACTTTCACTTCCTTAAATCATGAATAATATTCTACATTATTTGTAGATAGGTGATTTCACAGAGAAAAAAAATTGACACTGCTTAAAATACCTTTTTTTTAAAAGTTTAGCTATTAAGTGAAGTCGCTCAGTCGTGTCTGATTCTTTGCAACCCCATGGACTGTAACCTACCAGGATCCTCCATCCATGGGATTTTCCAGGCAAGAGTACTGGAGTGGGTTGACATTTCCTTCTTCAGGGGATCTTCCTGACCCAGGCATTGAACCCAGGTCTCCTGGATTGTAGGCAGATGCTTTACAATCTGAGCCACCAGGGTATTAGCTATTAAAGGGCACATTTAAATTTTAAGCCCATAACTTTTAATAAGTTTTACTACAATAGACTTAGCTCAAAAATACTTGAGGATTTAAAATTTAACAGCACATTTCTGACTAACACAATGAACTTAACTTCCTTTCTATTTTAAATTAATTTCCTTTACTGTTTATATTAATACTTAACATATTCAGGGTCGATTTACATGGCTATTGAGAAAGGAAACATTTGTGCTTTCCAGAGTTAGATTTATATAGGTTTTTTAATTGCTTAAGGTATGTACCAGGATGGCAATATCAAAATTATTTTAAGATCTCATACAGTTGTTTCTGTTTACGTTCAAAAAAAGAAAAGTCTGATTTTTTTTTGCAGATATCTGCTTTTTTATTGAAAATTCTTCCAACTACTGTACTTTATAAACATCTAGACTTTTTACATTGTTACATATATCAATGCTTTATTGTCCACCCACTTTAATAAAAAAGGAACATGCATAAGTAATATAATAACATGCTACTAAGTCCACCTTACCACATCATCTGCCAAAGTTTTTATTTGAATGTTCTATTAAAACCAAAAAAAAAAAAAACCTGTCAGATAAGAGAAATTCATAGATCAAACAAGAAAACATCTGAATGATTCTCATTTTTTATTTTATCAACTAAAACTCTTCCAAAAGAATTAGAAAATTTAAATATATCACATAAACACAAAAATTCTTTACAAGAGAAAAACACTTTTTAAGGATTAAAAATGACAATTTGGTGGAGGAGGTGTCTCTTTGTTTTTCAAGATGACTCCCAAATTCCCAAAGTCAGATTTGAATCACATATCACTATCACAGTGTTCAAATGTGACATAAGATATAACAAAGTCATAAGCCCTGTCAAGATTTTTCAAAGTTTTAGCATGAATAATCATATTTTTAAGAGACATAAAATTTTTAAAACCATGAACAATAGGAAAACTGTCACATTTAATTGTAGTGAAATACAATGAAACAGCTGTCTAGAACTCAGTTATGGATAGATATTTATAGAACACTTTATAAATATTCTGGATAACATTGAACTTACCGATTCCGTTAATATATGCCCATTTCTCAAAACCTCCAACACTTTTTTTTGCATGTGGTTTTCTACTTCTAACATTGAGAATCACTGGAAATGGTCCATTCCAGTTAAGAAGATACAGTGACTAATTAAGATTACCATACAGCATATATAGGCACAACTACTTGAAGATTTAGAGCACAGCAATACTACAGTAATAAAGCAGCACTAAAGTAAGCAAGGCAACAGCTAACAACTTAGTAATCTTCCAAGATTCAGAAGATACTTCAAGACCTTAGAATAACCAAAGACGAGCAGAAAAGCCATTATATTATATAAATATGTTGAAGTGCTAGTTAAGAAATGTGATTAGGAAAGAATCAGATTGTTTAAAATCATGTTAGGAACAGAAATCAACCCTTCTACAACACCCTATACATTTATTTCCTACAACAGAAGCTGAATGATGTACATCATGCATGCTCACATCCCTTTTAACTAAGAAAAATATGTGGCTCGCTGGTGGGAAGAATTCTAGTAGGAGTTTTAAGTGAGAAGTATTTGGTCACAAGGTCTCATAAAATCATCTTCAAATACCACCAACTAAATGATATTAAAGATCATCCTCCCCTCCATCAGTTGGGACAAATATGCTACTATATATGTAGTTCTTTTTCTACTTTTAATCTGTTGATTCCCTCAAGGATTTACATTACTACATCTTTGTACTATGTCTTTATCACATCCTGCTGATACAAACCCCAATCAATCTTTACTGCCTATAAAAAAGAAAGTAAGGGGGAATATTTATATCACAACTGAAGCCTTTTTAAGAGAGATCAATTCACCCTAAGACTATCTCTACCTGGTAATTTCTCTTTAATTTTCCCAGTGGGGTACAGAAAACTGTTCTATGCACAATGATCTTCTGTAATGCAAAATCAGAGTGAGAAATGCCAAAGTCTCAAAAGTGCCGCACTTAGCCTGCTACCATTCAAATAGGTACCTGTCCACCTGTGTTATTTATTAGTTATACAGTTCTTCAAGCAACCACTGCTTTTCTTTTTTTTTTTTTTTTCTATCCCTTGGGATTATAAACTCAAGATTGGAAGCATTTATGTATCTTCAAAGTAAGAATGTAAATCCAGGGGAAGTAAGATTTAATTTAATCAGTTTTCTAAGTTAAGGTATACACATGCCTTGAATACTTTAAATCTGTATCTCAATTGAATATATTTTGACAGTTTAATTGTGGGGAACAGAAACAAACAAACAACGTTGCTGGCAGTATTTCCACTTTGTCTTAGGAGAAGAAACTTTAGTTCTCTTCTCCCACCCCCACGCTCTATTTTGAAATTAACATTTTTATCCATATTAAATTCCATTATATGGAGTTAGACACTATTAAATTGGATGAAATTTGAGATAATATGATCAAAATCTCTCAATTTACAAATGATGGAACTGAACCTTGTGGAGGCTAAATGACTCAACCATAGACCACAGATATGATTGTTACTAGATACTAACTCTTAGTCAACGGTCAATGGCCTCTTCAGTTGGTATAATTAAGCTGTAGGATATTAGGGTTGAACTACTGAATTGAAACAGTTCATGGTAATCTAAAATTTACAGATATGCCCCAAGCCCCATTAGTTTAATTTTCCTTTGGGTAACTTCCTTCTGTCACCATTAAAAGAAGGTCAAGCATCATCTCGAAGAGCATTCCCCTGCCAAGCTAAGTCTTTGCCTAACACATCTTACGTATCATCTACTGAATTCACTTTAACCAATATATACTAATGTTCTTCAATCAGCTATTCTTCATATACAAACTGAATATAAATTTAGATTCTTTGGTCTTTCATTATTCTTAATTGCTAATTATACCTTAATACTGCCGCAATTGTAAGAATCAGAGCTCTTCTCTCAGCTCTGGAAGGTGGGTGATAGGAGGGCAAATATAGTAGCAAAAAGTGAGTAGACAATTAATAACCTAGTGGAAACACTACATAAGCCCAAAGGATGATCACAAAGGGTCAGGACAGACTTTCAAAAAGAAGGGTCGCATTTATGGTAAGGGCACCATCTGGATCCCACTCCTCGAGTTTTAAGGCTTCCATATCACCTCGGTTTCCTCCCTCTCCTTAATTCCCTATAGCCAAACAGTTGTCAAGTTCCATGGTGATCTTTCTGCAGTTGCTTCTTCATTCTCACACAAACCATCCATTTAGAGTCTAGTCATGGTGGTGGCCTCATAATAATTATCTCTACCACAATTCTCTCCTCATTGCCAAAGTAATATTATTTTTTTTCAGTTGATGAGTTTCCTTTTATCTACTTTTATTTTTTTAGCATAAATTTATTTATTTTAATTGGAGGCTAATTATTTTACAATATTGTATTGGTCTTGCCATACATCAACACGAACCCGCCATGGGGGTATGCTTCAAGTTGCCACTGCATCACCTCATTCCTAGATTGCTGTAAGAGCCCCCTGGCCTATGTCCCTATTTCCAGGTTACCCTGCTACAGTTACTTCTGAACACACTGATGAAGTGACACTGTTTACACCCAAGTCAGTGTGCAGCCAGTTAAACCAACTGTGCTCTTTCCCCACTGGGGCCCAGTGTGCAATGGCTATGAACAGCAGCCTCCTCAGTAGTGTATGCAGCCACTGCCTGTACAAGTTTCCCTAAGGGACCTTGGAGACAACCCTTGCCAGTGAACCTTCATGACTGGCATGCTGTCCCCAGTCTGGGCTCCAGACTGGCACATGCAGTGCCTTTGGAAACCCCCAGGGCACAGTGGCCAGGGTCCACTTTGGCCGAGTCGTAACATTCATCCACACCAAGCTGCAGAGCAATGAGCATGTACTGAAGCCCTACACAGGGCTAAGACCAAGCCCCCTGGTCGCCAGGAGATTCACATCTCCAAGAAGTGGGAAGTTACTAAATTAATATGGATGGCACTGAAAACATGGTGGCAGAAAAGCAGCTCACCCCAGCTGGCTGTGTGGTCAAACGCATCCCTAATCCTGGCCCTCAGGACAAATGGCGGCCCCTGCACTCATGAAAGCCTTGGTACTGTCCCCCCCTTACACACACCAATAAGTCCTACTTTCCCGTCCAAAAAAATAAAGAAAAAGCTAAGGAAATCTCAATAAACCATGGACTTGAGTTAGGAGAAAAAAAAAAAAGTCAGATCATATCACTCCTCTGCTCAAAACTTTTCAATGACGCCCTATTTTCACTTCCAGTGAAAGTCAAAGTCGTTCCAAGAGCCTGCAAGGCCCTATGGAGCTGCACACTCTCCATATCCCTCTAACCTCATCTCCTACTACTGTTTCTTTCATTCAGCCAGCTCCAGTCATACCAGCCACTTCACCGTTCCCCAAGAAGGCAAGAAGACACAGGTACTGTCTCTTCTCTTTGCCTGGAAGGATTTTTTCTGTAATCTATACAGCCTCTTCCATCACTTCTTCCCCTTTCAAGTTCTTGCTCAGGGAGACCTACTCTGTCCATCCTATTTAAATGGAAATACCCACCTCCTCCACACACTCTTGACCTGCTTTACTACACTCTGCTTTTCCTTTTAATAAAACTTACCACATTCTCACATAGTCTATAATTTATTTTTGTCTATTTCTCCCACTAAAAATGTGAGCTCCATGAGAACAGAGATTTTCATCTGTTTAGTTAAGGGATGTAACCCTAATGCCTAGAGCAGTGCTTGGCACACAGAACTCGATAAAAAACTATAAATGACTATTACTTGCCCATCTGTATTTAAAGGCTCCTGACAGAATAAAGACTAATGCCCTTAATACAGCATTCAAAGTCCTGTATTATTCAGCCCTAGGCCACCTTCTACATCTTCCTTCATGATCTATATGCTATGGAAAAATGGTAATCTTTTTCCCATCACATACCTATGTCCTGTTTGAGCACCCACTCTTCCCTCTACTGGAATGCCCATCCAGCTAGGTACATTTCTACTTCTAGAGCTTCCCTTTAGTTTAAAGTTGGTTATTAATAAGCCAAATGTGGGCCCTGGTCAAAAATGGAGAATTATGCTTTGTTTATTGTCTTCTTAAGACATTTTTTCCCTAAAAGGCATCTTCGAATGATAAAGCACCTTAAGACAAAGAGGAAATTATATTCACATAAAAAATTATCCCAATTACTTGTGACAGAAAACCATAAAGAAAAACACTCTGCTTATGATTTCTTGATTTATAAGTTTCATTCGACTAGAGTGTATATTCTATATAACTATGCACATTTGACTGATATAGATATTTTTCTCAGAGATTTCCCTCATGTAAAACTCTGCTGTCATAAATATCTTCTTGATACCATTACTTAGAACTCTACAACTATTCAGAAAAAGAGAGAGAGAAAGAGAGAGAGAGAAATGTAGTCTACTGAAAAGAAAAATCTTTAAGGACATTTGAAGAGTTTGCTATTTAGGAGGAGGCAATTTTTGGACACTGCACATTAAAAATACATTGAAATTATTGTATAAATTACACTTAAATTATCTGCATTAGAAAATAAAATATTTCTGCCACACAACTGTATTTACACATTATTCAAAGAAGAGAAAGGAGCATATAGATATCAAGGCGAGTGGGATGAATTGGGAGATTGGGATTGACATATACACTACTACGTATAAAAGAGTTAACTAATGAGAACCGACTATATATCACAAGGAACTCTACTCAATGCTCTGTGGTGACTTAATGGAAAGGAAACCTAAAAAAGAGTGGATATATGTATAACTAACTCACTTTGCTATACAGCAAAAACTAACACAACATTGTAAAGCAACTGTACTCCAATACAAATTAATTTAAAAGACAGAGAAGAGGAAAAAAGCAAGAGGAAAGTAGAAAAATACAAAGACATCTTTGTAGCCAGTGCTTTGGATGCAAGTTAATTTCTGCAGATTAAAAGATTTTTAAAAATCCATGTCATCTACCTATTCACCAGACAACATCCATCTATCTGTGTACCCACCTCCATCCTACCTCACCATTTGCTTATATATTCACTATCCTCCTACCTATTCATCCATTCATTTCCCCATGTGTCCATGAACTCACTTACCCATTCACGTAGCCACATATTAATTTATCCCTCTGTGACATAATAAATAGGGTTAGTCTCTTCCCCTGGTTCCTGACACAGAGCTCCTAAATCCCTTGGAATTTCCTGGATGATAGAAAAATCTTTTGTTCTCATAAAGCAACTCTTAGCAAGCTCCTGAACAGCTTCAGAATGGGGCTGGTCACCAGAAAGATCAAGCCATGATCAGAACCTTGGGATTTTAAGCCCCACCCCTCCATTCTCTGGGGAGGGGAGAGGAACTGTGGATTGTGTCAATCACTCACTCATACAGTGATGAAACTGCCATAAAATTCTCTACACTATAGGGTTCAGAAAGATTTCAGGTGAATGTATCCAAGTACTGGGAGAGTGGCACACCCCAAACTCCATCTGGACAGAAAATCCTGTGCTTACGACTCTTTCAGACTTTGCCCTATATACTTCATTTGGCTATTCATTTGTATCTTTTACATTTCCTTTATGATAAACTGGTAAACATAACTAAAGCAAAAATAAATAAATATAAAAGAGAGAAAGGAGAACAATAACAAAAACACCATCAACAGGAAAAAAAGTTCAGAGAGCTATAACGAGTTATCTCTTGGGCAAGATTAAATCACAGATATTTTTTATGTGGACTGACGTTTAAAACATTTTTAAATGGTTGCATTAAGATAGTCTCATTTATAATAGTGTTCTACAGGGATGAGCTCTCAAATTTTATCTGAATATTATTTATACATGTGCATGCATCTCTCACACCACTTGCAAGCAGATATTATGGATTTTACTCCTGTGTACAAACTATAGAGCTACTATGGAGTTAAAAGAACAACAAAAAAGATCACCCAAAAATGTTTACTAGAGTCACACCCCTGAATTAAAAGCACTGATTGAAGTCATTTTAGTAAGCTTTTATTGTGCAAATCTAACTACAATGGTCATTAGAATGGGGGCATATTACACCAATAAGTATACTGACCATACATTTTCATTAAAATCAACTCTAGAAAAGCAATACACTTGTGAATTAGTCAAGCAATTAGAGTTTATGAAACTTAATTTATGATCAGTTATATTAAATATAACTTACTATAGTACTCTCTGAGTACTGAATAATTGTAAAAGTTTCACTCCAGAGTCTCAACCCCTTAGAATAAGAAAAAGGGCTGATTTACTTATAAAACGCTAATGCTGAAGTTCTGATTGAAATACAGGAGTAATTATTACAAGAAAATTAAGTTTTAATTTTCCCAATCAGTCAGAAATTAACAAAAAAAAAAGGCAAGATGTAAAGGTTCAGCTCTCTTATGGCCGATGTCACATGGTAATACAATGTTTTATAAACATCTTTCAATTACTCTAGTACCATAGAAATTGGATGACTAAACTGCATATAATTCAAAACTCTCACCACCAACTCAAAAATTTAGCCACACTATTTGACTATTTTCTTCTCTTTTAGAGAAAATAAGTTAGTCATCACAATAAAGATAAAGAGGCAATTATTTACCCACCTTAAGTTTCTTAATCTTTAAGAAGGGTGGAGGCAATGTGATATAGAAAAGCATGTTCAATTCAATTGAGCAAATATCTGAGCACCTACCATGTACCTGTTCAGAGCTGGGCACTAGGAATACAATCATAAACAAGATGAGCATGTGCCTTAGGGAGGTTGTAGTCTAGATGAAGATCAGATAAATAAAAGAACAATCACAATAGAGAAATCCTGAGAGGACTGATCAGGTGGTACTCTATTACAACCTCCATATACTATTCAAGTAAGGGAAGCCTTTAAGAAAGGCCGTCCATCTCAACTACTGACCCAGAATTTGAAATCTCTAGATGACATCCTTGACCAATACGTATTCGGATCAGCAGCAGTCATAGAGCTTCCCTGGTGGCTCAGCTGGTAAAGAATCTGCCTGCAATGTGGGAGACCTTGATTTGATCCCTAGGTTGGGACGATCCCCTAGAGAAGGGAAAGGCTACCCACTCTAGTATTCTGGCCTGGAGAATTCCATGGACTGTATAGTCCACGAAGGACTGTTGCTGAAGCTGAAATTCCAATACTTTAGCCACCTGATGCAAAGAACTGACTCATTAGAAAAGACCCTGATGCTGGGAAAGATTAAAGGCAGGAGGAGAAGGGGACAACAGAGGATGAGATGGTTGGATGGCATCACTGATGCAATGGACATGAGTTTGAGTAAACTTCGGTAGTTGGTGATGGACAGGGAGGCCTGGTGTGCTGCAATCCGTGGGGAAGCAAAGAGTCAGACACGACTGAGCGACTAAACTGAACTGAGCAGTCAAAGAAAGAAGTAATTATTCTTCAAAGCACTACCTTTCAACTCTTCACATCCTGGATTCACCCTGAACTTTACAAATCAGTAACACCAATCAAGGCAATCCAAGGCTTTTTAACTATCTGGCAACCAAGTTGAACATTTTGTTTGGCCCCATTCAAATCCTTTACTAAAAAGACTGTTTTAATTGAGTATCTCTCCATTGTGTTTGTTTCACCAGGAAAGGTATATCTGATTTTTAGAACTGAGATCTATGTAGATAGAGATTTGATTCTAAGAAGACAGGAGGAAAAAATTTTGGCTTTCAAAACCATTGAACTATAACTGCCTATATTTAAAATTACTCCCAAAACATTCTTTCAACTCTTTTCTAACAGGGGCATTTTCAGATGTCCACATGCCCCCTTAGGTACTATTCTTCTATCATCATTAACACTTACAAACAGAAAATAGATTAGCTAGCAGCGAGTTAGGCACTGGGATTTAAAGAGACAGGGCTCTGACCTCAAAGGACAAAAGCCTAGTAGTTGAGAAGATTAAGTCACAAGCATTAAGCTCCAACTCTCCACCTTATTTTGATGTTGGGAGCATCTCAAAGTGTACATTTCATCATTTTAATAGAGCAATACTTTTCTATTTCTGTAACCAAAAGGACACCATCTCGGAAGTACTGTCAAATCAAAAGTCTCAAAATTCAATCCACCAGTGAAGAGAAAGTGAAAGTGTTAGTGGCTCAGTTGTGTTTGACTATCTTTGCGACCTTATGGACTGTAACCTGCCAGGCTCCTCAGTCCATGGAATTCTCCAGGCAAGAATACTGGAATGGATAGCCATTAACCCACCAGAGCTCTTGGCTATTACAAATCATAATTCTCTCCACCATTTTATGACAAGAGAAAAAGTCCTTTTGGGATTTGCCTCTCAAGACGTTCTTTCAATATAAAGAACAAAATGTGTATCTATCAGAAATTGAATATGACACCACAGAATAGGGCTTCAGTTTTCTTCCTGAAGCAAAAGACCATGTTAGTTCACTGGGTAAGTTTCAAAATTCTGTCACAAGTTCTTCTCAAGCTTAAATTAATTGTCTTGCCATGAACTTCAACCTGTAACTACCAAGAGGGATGTCTATGATACGGGAATCCAGCTATCTCTTTTGTGTAATTTAGTTCATATGTAGCTTAAGGACTAGGGGTGAAGTGTTCAAGAAACTTGTATTTTAGAAAACAAATTTATGGTTACCAAAAGGGAAAGGTGGGGGGAGGGATAAGTTAGGGGTTGGGATTAGCAGATATAAACTACTATATATGAAATAAACAATAAGGTCCTACTATATAGCGCAGGCGGAGAAGGCAATGGCACCCCACTCCAGTACTCTTGCCTGGAAAATCCCATGGATGGAGGAGCCTGGTAGGCTGCAGTCCATGGGGTCGCAAAGAATCGGACACGACTGAGTGACTTCACTTTCACTGTTCACTTTCATGCACTGGAGAAGGAAATGGCAACCCACTCCAGTGTTCTTGCCTAGAGAATCCCAGGGATGGCAGAGCCTGGTGGGCTGCCGTCTATGGGGTCACACAGAGTCGGACACAACTGAAGTGACTTAGCAGCAGCAGCAGCATATAGCACAGGGAACTATGTTCAATACCAGGTGATAAACTATAATAAAAATAATCTGAAATCACCTTACTATATACCAGAAACTGACACAATACTGTAAATCAACTATACCTCAATCAAAAGAAATTAACATAGAAATAATTTTAAAAAAAAAAAGAAATGTATGTTTGCTGGTTAGGCCTTAAAATTCATGCTAATGAACTGGAAGTCAATTAGTACCTAAATTAATTGGAAACAATTGCAGGAATAATCCAGGTTTTTCAGAGTAGTACCACCTTCTGCAGATACTAAACCATTTCAAATGGGACAACTGTTGGGACATGAAAATTCTTTCTTATTCTACAAATAAAAAGCAACAGTAATGAAAAGAAAGCCAGCTTTGCCCAGCATAGTACCTTGTACATAACAGATATTCTTAGATCAATGAGTTAGCCAAGTGGGGCTCGATATTTAATAAATAAATTTTTACCTTCTGGTTTTTTTTTAAAGAAAGACAGATGCCTCTACCAAACATTGTTTGAGAACTCATCATAGGCTCAGCACTTTGTGACTCATAAAAGTTAAGATGTGACTCCACCCTTGAGGCATTTACAATCTAACCAGGGAGTGAAAACTAAGCATAGAGGAGATTCTGAGGTATGTTGCTCCTCCTCCTCCTCTTCCACAGGCACTGTCACATGTCCTGCTTATTAATTTCATAGCAGAACCACTACCTGAAATTATCTGTTCACTTATCTATTTACTTATGTTCCAGCTTCTAGAAAACAAGTTCCATAACAGCAGAGCCCTTAATTTTCCTGTCTTAATCACTTTTGGATCTCTAACACTTAACAGTAGCTGGCACGTCATACCTGCTCAAATATGTGGTGAATAAATTAAGTACAATAGGAATTCAGAGAAGAAATAATACAGTTTCATTGAAAAAAAAGTGAAAGTGTTAGTTGCTCAATCACGTCTGACTCTTTGCAACCCCATTAGGAAACTATAAAGAATCATACCCTAATAGCTGGGTAGGATTTGAATAGCCAGAAAAAGAGGAGGAAAAGGAAGTGAGATGGGAAGCAGTGTTAACATTTTACTTTAGGGAAGCAGCCTTAGGAAACAAAGGGTTCAAGTTACAGTGTATTAAATTTCAAGTAAGTAGCATGGTGTGGATGAAAAATGTCACCTGCCAGATCAGTAAACAAAGGATGTTGCCACCATCAAGCCAACAGCCACTGCAGCAGCCCCGGCTGTGTACCCAGAGGGGATTCACGACGGAGAAGAGCAGAATTCTGACCCTAGATAGTTAAGCTGCATATGGAAGGAATGATCTCAGAGAGCCCAGACTCTTCCATCTTCCCATACCTAGAAATGCACTAAATGCATAATGTGATGTCTGGTTTTCTTTAATTCACAGTAAATTTTTGATGTTGTGACTACCTACCTGGTTTTTGTTGCAAAACTCTTATATCCTGACTCCTCCCTTACCTCTTTGGAGTACTCTCTCAGGGTTATCTGAGAGTCTGTCTTCTGGGCTTAAGTCCTCAGAAATTCTGCCCAACAAAACATAATTGTCAACTTTAAAGCTATATATATATATATATATATATATATTTTTTTTTTTCAGTTGACAGAGGGGACAGACTAGAGATGGTCTTGAAAACCATAAGGAGTAGTCTAGGCTGTCTGACAGCCATCGAAGGTCTTGATTCAGAGAGAGATGGAGAAGGGGGTATTTTAGAAAGATGATTTCAGGTGGTATAGGTCCACGATCTCCTATCTGAAACCCTTGAAATCAGATGTGTTTTGGAATTCAAAGTGATTCATATTTGAGAAAGGAATATGGTATGTATACCATATATTACAAAACACACCCAGCGGGATATGGGCTAGCACACTAAATGAAATGCATTCAAGGTTAGTAGGGAAACATGAATACTCCACAAAACAGGATAAGTAAAGTTTATCTACAGCCTCAAGCCAGGCTGGGTTTCATGCCCAAATGATAAAATTCTGTTTTCAGAGCTTTCAGATTTTAGCATTTCACAGAAGGGCTGTAGGCTGTAATATTCAGAATAGATTGAAGAAGAAATCACAGGCTAAAAAGGAGGCTTGCAGAGAACAGCAAGTTTGACCTATTCTATCTAAATACTAGCCACAATTTACTGAGCATTTATTTTATGCCAAGCACTACACCAAGAGCTTTACATGCATTCCACATTTAAATCCTCACAGTAATCCTATGATATAGGAATTTACTGACCTATTTGACAGGTCAGGAAATCAAGGTTTGCAGTCAACAAGTTATTTGCCTAAATGCACAAATATATTCAAAGAAAATAAATTACACAGTTGCAATTAGCATTTAGGTCTGAGCAGAACCCAAGCTCGAAAACCTCTGTCTACATCCTGAAATCTGCCTTCATCATACACAAGAATACTGGTTAGAACACAAGTTCTTTTTCCGTCTTAGCCTTTCCATGTAGACTTTGCTCTGCTCACAGCACTCACTCCATGCCCCCCTTCTTCATCTGGCCATCTCCTACTCACTGCTGTAGGTCTCAGTTGAGCTGAAGCTGGTCCTGTTACAGTCCCCCATGGTTCCTGACTTCTCCCTTTAGAACGCATCCCAGTCATCAAATTACAGTTCCCTGCTATACTATAAACTCAGTGCAGTGAAGACTACGTCTCTTTTGATCCTCACTGTGTCCTCAATTTTTTCCCCTATTTCCAGCACTGATTGCACCCTAACCTGTCATGATTTACTCAATTGCAGATGCAAACAGAGGAGAGACACAGAGAGAGAGAGAGATCTAGTTGTGAGGTGATAAGAGCTTAGGTACAATGGTAGCAATGGGAATCGAGAGAAGAGTTACTATATACAATTTTGCTTAAAATTATGAATGCTATTGTAGTAATTATACGCAGACATATGATCGTTGCTTCTATGAAATAGAGTAATTTACTATCTGTTGTTGTGATTACTATCTTTATAATACAAAATAACCTCTAAATGGCTATGATTATCACTGGAGATATTTCACCTCAGAATGACTTGCCATGTATCTACTTCAAGAAGCTTTTATAAATAACCACATCATTTAGTTTTCTGATGTAGCTGCAAAATTAATCTGACAAAACAAAATAATTCACTCCTCTAAATGGCAACCCACTGCAGTATTCTTGCCTGGAGAATCCCATGGACAGAAGAGCCTGGTGGGCTATAGTCCATGGGATCACGAAGAGTGGGACACGACTAAGCAACTAACACAAAGATTCAAGAGTATGCTGCTGCTGCTGCTAAGTCGCTGCAGTCGTGTCCGACTCTGTGCGACCCCATACACAGAGGCCCACCAGGCTGCCCCGTCCCTGGGATTCTCCAGGCAAGAATACTGGAGTGGGTTGCCATTTCCTTCTCCAATGAGTGAAAGTGAAAAGGGAAAGGGAAGTCGCTCAGTCGTGTCCGACTCTGTGCGACCCCATACACAGAGGCCCACCAGGCTGCCCCGTCCCTGGGATTCTCCAGGCAAGAATACTGGAGTGGGTTGCCATTTCCTTCTCCAATGAGTGAAAGTGAAAAGGGAAAGGGAAGTCGCTCAGTCGTGTCCGACTCTGTGCGACCCCATACACAGAGGCCCACCAGGCTGCCCCGTCCCTGGGATTCTCCAGGCAAGAATACTGGAGTGGGTTGCCATTTCCTTCTCCAATGAGTGAAAGTGAAAAGGGAAAGGGAAGTCGCTCAGTCGTGTCCGACTCTTCGCGAGCCCATGGACTGCAGCCTACCAGGCTCTGCCGTCCATGGGATTTTCCAGGCAAGAGTACTGGAGTGGGGTGCCATCACCTTCTCCGTATACAAGAGCATGAATACCGTAAAACTGATAATTATATCTGAGTTGTGAATAAGGTATTATTACAATATACTTTTTGGAGGAAAAGATAACTAGAGTCAACCAATGATTTAATTTCACTATTAGTGCTTTTAGCTAATATTCTTGAATTTGTAAAAAATTCCCAAATCAGAAACAGGTTGTTGTCTAAAAGTTCAATTGTGTAGCAGGTGTTTAGTTCCTGGAACTCAGGTTTCCCAAGGTACAACTAGTAAAAATGACTTCCCAAGTGAATGTGGACAACCTTTCCCCCATGAAAAATAAATATAGTTTATTTGGATTCATATAGGAAGGACTTTTAAAATAACTAATTATAACAAATACTGAACACTTAGAAACGTAAGCAAAATATGACTATATGGTAGACAAAAATGATTTAAAATTTCAGAAAACTTCAAAAGGATATTTCAAAGAATTTAGGATTAGCAAAAAATTATTAAATTTGGTAACCTTCCATTTTTTCCTCACTGGCTTCAGATTCTATTTTGATTACTGATAACTCCCTTTAAACCTTCTGTCCTATAGGATCCCTTAAATGGTCTTTTTCTTAGTTTCCATTTAGACAAGGAATTCCATCTGAAGATAGTGACAGAAATTCTGTCAAAATAAAATAACACATTGCACAAAAATCTCATTTATGTCACTCTGTTTTACAAATACTATCAGAACAAACTAACAAGTAGTTTTAAATTCCTGACTTTTTTAATGATTTTAGGCAAAGCAACAAGTATATTAGTGTTTATTCTGATAGACCTCAAATTTCTTTCACTCTAACAGTGTTTTTCACAATCGACTTGTCATGTTTTGAATCCACTGAGGTGGAGTTAAGAATTTCAAATATTATTAATATATATTTATTTATTGGCTGTGTTTTGTCCTTATTTGAGGCATGTGGGGTCTTCATCGTGTCATGTGGGATCTATCACTGTGGTGCAAAGACTCTCTAGTTGTGGCACGTGGCCTTAGTAGTTGTGATGTGTGGGCTTAACTGCTCTGTGACATGTGGGATCTTAGTTCCCCAAGCACAGACCAAACCCTCGTTCCCTGCATTGCAAGGCAGATTCTTAACCACAGGACCCCCAGGGAAGTCTCAACTACACCTGTTAAACAACAAGGTCCTACTGTACAGCACAGAGAATTACGGTCAGTATCATGTGACACACCGTAACGGAAAAGAATATGAAAAATAATATATATATATATTTGTATAACTGAGTCACTTTGCTATATAGCTGGAGTTAATAGAACATTGTAAATCAACTATACTTCAATAAAGTTTTAAAAAAAGAACTGCAACTATAAAACTAAACTAGCAACTATATTAGCCTCTGAAGCCCTGTCTGTAACATTAACTTTTTGCCTGAGAAGGTATAGGCAACTCAAAAATTACTATAATGGTCCTTATACAAGTATAGGTCAAAAAGGATGACTCAAACTTTCCCTTTTTTTAATATTGCAAAATCACAGGCATTTTTCAGTCAAATGATTTCTATAATAAAAAAAAAGGTCTTTTCCAATTTCTTCTAGACTTTAAGACAACAGTGGTATCTCCTATCCATCAATATATAGATCATGTGCTGCACAAAGCTGAAAAATCTGATGGGGCTATTAACCTCTTCTGTAATTCTTTGACACCAACAAAGGCTGCTGACCAGAAAAATCAAGTTCTTTCCTGGAGGTTCCGAAAAAACAGTAAGAGACACATATATATCTCAGCATATAATACTTCAGCCATCTTAAACTTGCCAGTAACACTCAGATATCAATGAGCAGTGCTCTTTGATAAAACAGAGAAAGTCTAAATTATAGAGGGCAATTTGAGAAGTTCCCAACTTACAGCATTTGTTCAAATTTATATTTTCTGCACTGCTAAGTAATTTGGTATCCTAACAGGTTGTTAATTAGGGATTGGGAAGGTTGAAAAACATTACTATGAAACTGACAGAAATATTTATAATCAGTAGATCACTGAAATACAAATATAGATGTGCTTAAAGATTTTCAGAACTTCTCTTACTGTATTATCATGAGTTCTAGTCCCAAATTAATGAGCCAGCATCAAAATCATAGCCAAGTGTTTTACAAAATTCCTTGAGTTCTCATCAAGTATCATTCTATTTGCCAAAAAATGTCATGCTTATTTTCAGCAAATTTACTTATTTAATGGCCATATCATCAATGTGTGTTAATCACTCAGTCATGTCTGACTATTTGCAATCCCATGGACTGCAGCCTGCCAGGCTCTTCTGTCCATGGAATTCTCCAGGCAAGAGTACTGGAGTGGGTTGCCATGCTTCCTCCAGGGGATCTTCCCAACCCAGAGATCGAATCCAGGTCTCTCACATTGCAGGCGTCTTTACCGTCTGAGCCACCAGGGAAGTCCAAGAATACTGGAGTAGGTAGCCTATCCCTTCTCCACGGGAATCAACACTATCCAAGTTTTGGACACACATGAGCCCTTTACAGTTATGAAACAACTCGTGCAGACTCAGCTCTGGTAGTATATTTTTCTGTAGAGAGAAAGTTCTCAGTGATGGCTGAATCCACAATTCAGTCTACAAACTCTTATTTCATCTATAATACACTTCTAGACTAGCACTAATAGTATTCTAACTGCATCCTCTTTGGGAACACTTTCAGTAGATGATACACATTGCAACCCAGGATGTGAAAAACCTGGTCTTCCCTTTTGCAGGCAGGGCTGGGTACCCTAGAATGGTACATAAGGGGACATAAGAGAGAGAATCAGCCACTTATTTCAGTTTATTTCAGTATAAGATAAGAGGGGATCCAGCTTCTGTGATATCTAAGAATATCTAAGATATCTAAGAATATCTGTGATATCTAAGATTCTGTGATATCTGTGATAACTAAGAAACAGAGGATAAGATATTACCCTTTCCATTAAAAAAAAAAAATTCTCTCGTGATCTAAATCTCTTCATAAAGACTGTGTGAAGAGTACTTAGAGTGAATCTGTTAAAGAGTTTAAGTACAAACTTGATCTACCAAGTTGAAAAAAGTCTCCATTTCCAGATATCCATTGAGTTCTTCAAATCTCAAATTTTGCAAACTATACACAAATGCCTTCCTAGGTAAGTTTTTAAATAGTGACCATTTCTTTTAGGAAGGTACCATAGTGACCTCTTCCCTTTCTAGTAATAACATAACGTGCTAAGAGAGGCATTTTCTTTTATATGAAATGCAGAAGTGAAACTTTCTGTTGGCCCAAGGATACAAACAGTGACTAAACATGAACATGTAAGCCACAGATATTGAAAGGGAAGCAAAGTTTTAGTTTTAAAACTCAGAAGGCAATGAAGTGTTGTGTCTGTCAACAGTAGCCAACAGTTCTGAGTCCTTGCCTCAGCGAGAGTATGCTTTAAAGAATCTGGAAACATCATAAAAGTGGTATTTTTTTTTTTATTCTTACCTTTCTGGATGTCACTCTCAAGGTCTTAGTTCATACCTTAATTATAGCATTTATCAAAGTATGTAATTTCCCACTAGAGAGCACAGATTTCCTAAGGGAGGGACTGGCTCTTAAATAGTTTGGGATAGACTCTTGAGAGTCCCTTGGACTGCAAGGAGATCCAACCAGTCCATCCTAAAGGAGATCAGTCCTCAATATTCATTGGAAGGACTGATGCTGAAGCTGAAACTCCAATACATTGGCCACCTGATGTGAAGAACTGACTCATCTGAAAAGACCCTGATGCTGGGAAAGGTTGAATGCAGGAAGAGAAGGGGACAACAGAGGATGAGATTGTTGGATGGCATCACCGACTCAATGGGCACGAGTCTGAATAAACTCCAGGAGTTGGTGATGGACGGGGAGGCCTGGCGTGCTGCAGCCCATGGGGTTGCAAAGAGTCAGACACGACTGAGTGACTGAACTGAACTGAATTGATGCAATATAAATGGATAAAAAATGGCCTCTATATACCGACCCTCTGTGGTCCACCTCTTTGGGATTCTCCAGGCAAGAATACTGGAGTGGGTTACCATGCCCTCCTCCAGGGGATCTTCCCAACCCAGGGATCGAACCCAGGTCTCCCACATTGCAGGCAGATTCTTTACCATCTGAGCCACCAGAGAAGTCTTTACAGCAGCTAACACCCATTAAAAGTCCACAGGTTCCAAAATACAAATTTCTGCACATCTAATTGTTTTAAATATCACCCCAATAAGCAGATATTCAGCCACTAGTGCCTGTCTGGTTTGCATACACTGTGAAACTGCACCCAATATCTGCTAGCCAAAGATAAAAATAATCCCTGTAACTATAAAAGACCCCATCACTGCTGTTCTCTGGAACTCTCTGACCCAAAGAATCCCCATTGTGCCACTGGGTGACTTTACCTAGACACATATGCTCCCTCTATGATCCTCCTCACTCCCAGGTGTTCCCTTGCCCACTTCCTCTTCTCGGTAGTGACCCCCTGCTGTCGTCTCTGGAAGGTCTCAGGCTAATGATGGGGCTTATCATGTGCAAGTCAGTGACAGTGAAAACTCAAAGTGTTAGTCACTCAGTTGTGCCCAACTCTTGGCACCCCCATGGACTGTAGCTCACCGGGCTCCTCTGTCCATGGAATTATCCAGGCAAGAATACTGGAGTGGGTTGCCATTTCCTCCTCCAGGGGATCTTCCTGACCCAGGGATTGAACATGGGTCTCCCACACTACAGGCAGGTTCTTTACTGGTTAAGTCACCAAGGAAGCCAAATATGCCAAAGTGTCACCCAAATAGAGCTCACTGTGTACTACTGTCATCTTTTTTCCTTGATCAGACCCCAAATCCCTCAAACTCATTATACAATACCTAACTAACGGTCCTTGGAGCAGCTATCCATTTCTCAAATGAATTACTGGAAGCTGGTAATTCCTCAGTTTAAATAGAATCTCTCTCGGGTTTGAAAATAGCCCTTCCCACCACTGAAACAGTCCATCACATAAAGCAGCAGTCCACAACCTTTTGGGCACCATGGACTGGTTTCGTGGAAGGCAATTTTTTCACGGACTGGGGGTGGGGTGGGGGGATTGTTTCGGGATGATTCAAGCACATGATATTTATTTCTATTGTTATAACATCAGCTCCACTTCAGATCATCAGGCATTAGATCCCAGAGGTTGAGGACCCCTGACATAAAGAACCTCTGGAGCAGAACACTGGTGAGCACAAAGCTGAAATGGTAAGAGAGGGGAAGGGATAGGAAGCCATAATATGGATGCCAACAACAAAAGCATAATTATAGCTGTCTTTTATTGAGGGTTGACTATGTTCCAGATATCATACCAATATTTTAAGTTTGAATTTATGCAACAACCCTTAATGTATATTCCATTTTTTATCCTCATTTTACAAATGGGGAACCTGAGGCTTACTGATATAATATAATTTAATCATGGCTTATAGATGTTAATAGATGAAATCTAGATAACCCAGATTTGTGATTCTTGAAAGCCAATGTTCTTAAACAATATATAGATCACATATCAAAGACATGAGAGCACCTAAAAACTCAATGACAGCTAAAGAAGTATCAGTAGTCAAAGAAAACAGGGTTGATACTAAAAAAGAGAACATGTAATAGTCATTTAGGGACACCATAGCCAGCTCAGCTGAGGGCAAGAGAGTGGAGAATTAGGAAATTAGTAGTCAAAGAGAACAATATAGAAGAATTTTAAAACCAAGAAAATAAATCCACAGAGAAAAATTCAGATGAGCAAAGAATGAACATCACCCTAAAAAACTGAAATTAACAGTTAACCTTCAGAGACATCCCTGGTAGTCCAGAGGCTAAGACTCTATGCTCTCAATGCAGGGGGCCAAGGTTCAATCCCTGGTCAGGGAACCAGCTCCCACGTCAGAACCAAAATCTCTCATGCCACAACCAAAATTGAAGATTCCCATGTGCCACAACTAAGACCCAGGGCAGCCAAATAATAATATATTTTTAAAAACACTTAACCTTCAAAGTATAGTCATAACACTTAGCTAAACATACCTTAAGAAATATATGTAATCTCTATGGTTTCCACTGACCAATCAGACTAGCTAACTAGCTCATCCCTACCTACTAGGCCAACAAAAATTGTGTGTGTGTGTGTTGACAGGCAAGGGAATCATTCAGAAAGGAATTATTATATACACACACCTCTGAAAGCTACATATTCAGAGGCCATGGGGGTTGGTTGGAAAGTGACGTCCCCACACCCCAGTGAACTGGTTAGGTGTTAGGTGGGGAAATAAAAGAAGAAGAAACAAATAGGAAGCTTATTTTAAAAATCAGTGTGTAAATATGCTGCAAAATTTAATCAAAATTTTATAAAAAACATAAATTAGAAACTAAACTAAACAAAGGGACATCTGGGTCCCTTTTCCTCCTCTGGAATACATGGCTCCAAATTCTGTCTCCTAATCAAACTGGTACAGTTCAAAGTGCAGTGTTTACATCCTGAGTCTATTACTGCTCCAGCTAGACAACAAGTACAAAAACACAATGCAGGGAGGAAAGGAGGGGGGGGAAGGAAGAGGAGGAAATGAGAGGGAGGGGCAGGGACAGAGACAAAAGAATAGAAATGAATGAGACTCTCTTTAATTGCCAAATTGTAGAGGTAACTATCTAAGAAGGAATGGTGCTAATTAACCATGTGTATACAAAAAAAAAAAAAAAAAAACCAACACACACAAAGGAAAGCTAGACAAGCTCTCAGTGTTACTAATTCAGACTTGCTGCCCACCTACTGTATGCCAAGCTCTATTACTGCATGCATGCTCTGTCGTGTCTGACTCTGGGGCCCCGTGGGCTGCAGCCTGCCAGGCTCCTCTGTCCATGGGATTTTCCCAGCAACAATAATGGGGTGGGCTGCCATTTCCTCCTCCAGGGGATTTTCCCGACCCAGAGATCGAACCCGGGTCTTCTACGTGTCGTGCATTGCAGGTAGCTTCTTTACCCTGAGCCACCAGGAATGGACTTTGGTTTAATTAATTAATATGAAAAAACAACAAACCTGTAACGTAAATATTAGTATTGTCCCCATTGTACTGACTAGAAACCCGAGAGACACAGAACTTAAAATCATTTTATAATACTCTCTCACTTGTATGCAGTATTGTAATGTCAGCTTCACAAAGTAATTAGCAAACACAGAACTAGGGTATGCTGTGATCCAATATAGTACAGATGGCAGCATCTTACCAATATTCAATAGTTCCTCTGGTTTTCAACCAAAGGAAGTTTTTAAACTGACATCTTAAATAATTTACATAGTTCACTTTCAGAATTCCAGCAAAGAGCTATGGAGCACAAAGGTCAAGATGCCTCCCTGATCATTCGCATGAACTCAGCCTGTATGAATTAGCTTGTGTATAAAAGCTAGCTATTGAATTTATTTTCTGATACTAATAACACACAGAGCTTTTCAGGTGTTCATTAGTCAGCACTTGACTAACCAACTGCAAAGTACAAACTAGTCAGTATGTGACAAAATGCACTGTGATGAGCACATATGAGAAGATTTTCCTGTGGTGTTTGCATTTAAGAAACATAGAAGGAAAATTTCATAAAATAAATGTTAATGATCACTATAAAATGAATTCTCGGTTTGGATTTGCATTAAAATGGTTATTCTTTTTATTTAAATTATGTGGGAAAAAATTAGGTACTCCCATCCAACATAATAAGCCCTACAACAGAGATTTAAAACCTTCCCAGTTTCTGCTTTAATCTCCCTGAATTTAGTTTCAGCAATATACAATATGAGTATTTCAACTTAATTTCTCAAGGACTTGACAATTGGAACATAAGCTTTGGAGACAGTCAACAATGAAGAATTCACTTTGGAAACAGTCAACAATGAAGAATTTGACGTAGCTCTGTTAAAGAGAAGCTTCCCCTGAATTCCAGAAAGAAGACAGAACCATAAACTTAACAATCTTGCTAAATGAAAACAGGAGAGGGAAAAACCAGTACAAAATGAGATTATATATTTAACAAGCTACAAGTCTCTGCATCCAATACATTTTATCTAAATGATTATAGGTTACAGTTTCAAGGGAGGGAGGGGAAAATCTGAACCTGAAAATGAATCAGAAAGGATTACTTCAGAAATAGCCATTTCTGAGTGGATTGTTGCAAGCTCTCTAGATGTACATTTATCACAAGCAAAATCCATCAAATTGATGGGAAATTTTCTGCCAAAATGCATGTTGATGTGACTACACAGCACAGATGTAACATTTGTTCTTACTGAACAGTGACTTGGCCTTTCTTCTGCTTTCTCTTCTCCTTGTCAACATGACCAATGAGAATGTTCCAGCTTAAAGAATATGTGAGTTTATACTAATAATAAAATAATCCCTAAATTATATTATGTATTTAAAATATTCTAAAACAGTTTTATCTGAATGTTTACAATAATCAAAGATGAAAATAAATATATTAAATATTGTGTGACAAAGCAAAATGTCAATGGTTGCTTACTAGAAAGATTGAGAAATATACTTTCCATCTCCTCAAGTGATAAACTGTAAGTTTCTCTTTAGCACTAAAATTCTGTTTCTATTTTAAGTTTCTAGTAAAAATATGATACATGCTTGAGCTGGAGACTTTGACCAAGTCTTGAAAGGTTGTTGTAATAAACAGCCAGAAAGGAATAGATATCTCACATGAACAAAAAGAACAGGTTAGGAGGAAAAAAGTTGGGGAACTGGGAGAAGCTTTATGTACGCAATTTTTGTAAACAAACTCAGTTCAGTAAAAGAAGGAACTGCCAAACAACTATTGAGCAAAATAAGAGGAGACTATCATACTGAGGAAAAGATGATTGCTGGGTAGGCAGTTTTGACTTAAATCCAAGAGATTATATGGGGAGACTAAGTTAAAAAGTTTCAAGGCATTGGTTAACACAGTCAAGATGGACCAGGTGCTGGGGTGGGGCAAGGAGCAGCAAAAAAGAGAACCATAAAAATCTCAATCACTTTAACTAGCTATGTCAAACTGGTTTGATTTTTTCCAATGTGTCTAGGACTTTCAGTTCTGCCTAGATTTACCATTTTGCCTGAAACAACACACACACACACACAAAGACAAAAATATTTCAAACGATGGGGGCTCCCTGGGGGTTCCTGGCAAGAATCTGCTTGCCAATGCAGGGGACATGGGTTTGATGCCTAGTCCAAGAAGATTCCACATGCCACAGAGCAACTAAGCCCGTGAGCCACAACTACTGAGCCCACGTGCCTAGAGCCAGTGCTCCCCAAGAGCAGCCGCTGCGATCAGAAGCCCGTGCACTGCAGGTAGAGAGTAGCTACCCTTCACTGGAACCAGAGAAAGTCTGTGTGCAGCAACAAAGATCCAGCACAGCCATAAATAACCAAATAAACAAATTTTTGTTCATGTTTCAAACAAGAGTTTTTAAGATTCTAGACATCAGGCAAGAAGATCCAGTGATCCCCCAAAGACAGTAAACAAATGAGGCAAGCCCTATAAAATTGCCCCCACATACTGCCTTGAGAAAGTGGGCAGGTCGTGGCTCGGGAAAGGGACCCAAGCAAAGCTTTAACAGACCAACCACCTGAGCTGAGGAACTGAAAATCCAGGGAGTCTAGACTGCTGGAGTTCACAAGGCAGAGTGTCAGAAAGGAGGAAGCTATACAGAGACAGAACTTAACAGACCTGCGGAGGTTCACCTCACATGTTCAGCAGAGTACTGACTGCTGCATATATGTAAGAAAACTACCTGAAGATGGGAAAAGAAAGAACCATCCCAGAAGCCTAGAGAGAGAACACTGCCTGACACACACAAAGCGGGGGATAAAGTTTGTTTCTCCCAGTCAGACTGGAAAACTTCATAGTTAACAAGACATTGCTTAGAGCTCTCAGAAGTAAGGGAACAATTAGCCCTTGACTAAACCTTGCTCTGTTCTTGCCAAATTTTATAAGCAGGACCCAAAAGAATCAATCTGTTTCCAAGTAACTTAACTGCATCTGATAACAACGCTTGAGAATAAAAATAGTCACCATCCAACAAGGTAAAATTCACAAAATCTGGCATCCAATCATACACTACCAGGCATGCAAAGAAGCAGGAATATATGACCTATAATGAAGATTAAAAGAAAACTGACCTAGAACTGACACAGATGTTAACATTAACATATATGTTATTTTTTAACTTGTATTCACATATTTCAAAAGTTAAATAGAGAAATAGCAGATATTAAAAAACCCAAATTGAACTTTTGGAGCTGAAGATTACAGTGTCTGATTAGAAAAATTCACTGGATAGGATTAATGGCAAATTAGACACTGCAGTAGGAAAGATCAGTGCACTTGAAGACATATGCTGTAGAAACTATTCAAAATGAGAGAAAAAAGAAACAAAAGTGAAAAGAGCATCCCTAATACAAGGTACAGTTTCAAATAATTAAATATATGTATAATTGAAGTCCCAAAGGAAAAGAAGGTGGGTAAATAAGAAATTTGAAATATAAAATGGCTAAAAATGTTACCGATGTATTTAAAAAAAAAAAAAAAAAAAAACTATAAACCCACTGATCCAAAAAGCCTAATGAAACCCAACACAAAAGACATGAAGAAAACTACACCAAGGTACATCGTGATCAAATTACTGAAAACTACTGATAAAGAGAAAATATTAAAAGCAGTTAGAGGGGGTAGGAGGGAAAGACATATTACAGGAGGATGGAAGTAGGTAAACCAGGATAGCATAAATCAAAAGAATATTACCAGGGATAAAAAGGTCATTTCATAATGATAGAGGGGTTAATGAATCAGAAGGATATAACAATTCAAATGTTTATGCCTGTAATTATAATAGAGCTTCAAAATACATGAAGCAGAAGCTGATATTAACAGAACTGTGAGGAGAAACAGTCAAATCCACAATTACAGTCAGAGATTTCAATATCCCTCTCTCAATAATTGATAGAATAAGTTGACAGAATATCAGCCAGAATATGGATGAGTTACAAAATACTAGCAATCAATATAATTTGATTGACATTTTTAGAACATTCTACCCAACAAAGAATATACATTCTTCTCAAGTACACATGGTATATTTACCACAAAACAAAATCTCAATAAATCTTAAAGTATTTAAGTCTCACAAAAAACATTCTTTGACTGTAGTACAATTTACATTAGAAATCAAAACCAAAGATTTCTGAAATTTCTCCAAATATTTGGAACAAAATATACTTCTAAATAAAAGATCAAAGAACAAAGCAAAGGAGAAATCAGTATTTTGTACTAAATGAAAAGAAACTCACAACATTTCAGAATTTGTGGGATGCCACAAAAGCAGGAACTAGGAAGAAATTTATAATAAAAAATATTTTAGAAAATAAGACAGTGCTCAAAATCAATGACCTTAGCTGTCACTCCAAACAAATAGAAAAAGAAGAGCAATTAAAACCCAAAGCAAGCAGAAGAAAGGAAACCATAAAAGTTAAAATGGAAATCAATAAAATGGAAAAACAATAAGAAAAAATCAATAAAACCAAAAGTGGTTTCTTTAAGATCTATAAAATTGATTTTTAAGAAAAAGGGAGAGAAGACCCATCACAATATGGCTTCACTTGTGTATTCTACCAAAATCAATTGTGCAGAAATGCTTTCAGAAACTGAAGAAAATGCACACTGATTCTTGGTTTGGGATTTGGGATGACTGGGGAAGGGGGGATTCACAAAGGGCATATCCCTTTTGTGGGAGGAGGTTCACTATCTTGATTGAAGCGATAGCTTCACAGTGTGTGTGTTATGCACTCTGTTGCTTTAGTTATGTCCAGCTCTTTGAGACCCTATTGTCTGTAGCCCTCCAGGCTCCTCTCTCTGGCCATGGGATTCTCCAAGCAAGAATACTAGAGTGGGTTGCCATGCCCTCCTCCAGGGGAGCTTCCTAACCCAGGGATGGAACCCACATCTCTTACGTCTCCTGCATTGGCAGCTGGGTTCTTCACTATTGAGCCACCTGAGAAGTCAGCTTCACAGTGTGCACATATGCAAAACTCAGTAAGCTACACACTTTAAATATGTGATTTATGTCAATTATACTTTAATCAGGCCATTTAAATAGATTGATAGAATAGACAGATAAATGAGTGTAATAACCAGTTTGTCTCCACTTACAGGCTATGAAAAAAATAACAGGGCTGAATTTATTCTTTAATATACTAGAATATACATATTCAAATCACTTGTTCCCTTTCAAATATCGTAAACTCTGATTAACATTGCAGACACTCAAGATATATGACCAACTGACTCAAAGCAAAATGTGACATTGAATGTGGCTTTCTATGTCTCTTATAAACTGGTTCTGAATACAGTTCCCAAACATTCCAAAAGACATTTTGAGAAAATGGTAGCAGCATCATTAAAAAATTTAAAAAAATTTAAAAAAACCCTATCACTCAAGGTGACCATACTGAGGAACTACAACTGAAAGTATTTACAAAGGTTTGTGGGCTTAATATATTATACCCTTAGTTTATCATCAGTAATCTGATAATTTTTTAATTTTAATTTTTTAACACTGTGTAGAATAGGTTTTACACCTTAACCAGATGACTGAAAGTTTTACAGGTGACCGAGTTCCCAGGACAGGTATCCAAAATGCATAAAAGGGTCTAAGTTATGCCTTTTGTTGTGGAGCCACGTCATGAGACATTTAAAAAAAGATTCATCCACAGGTAAAGAAGACAATGGGGGCATCTTACGTTTATGAAGCAATTTCTATGGTAAGACTCTACTTTCGGCCATGTTTGAATATGCACTGAGTAGCAGTCACGCCCTCAAACCCTCATCTCTTTTCATCAATAATCAAACATGAAGACTCTCATTGTTAATTATGTATCAAGCTTCTCGAAAAATACTGCAGCTTTGGTCAATGAAGCTTAAAATAGAAATAAACATGAGGCAAAGCACTGCATTACATCTTGTATGTGCCCCCATTTCCACTTATCCATGACTACTTAACTCCAGTGATGACAGAGAATCAATCTTCACTGTTTAATTAATACTGTCATGTGAAAGCATATATAATCCAGCCAAAACAAGTGAAGTACTGCAATCAGTTTCCCTAGAGTGTGACTTTCAATGAGATTTGGCTCCATTAATAACTTGCATCATCATTCAATAATTGTTGCCCTGAATTAAAAATCTTTGTTCTGAAATTCACAGTCAACTGTAAGGATACTGCATTGCACAAACTGAATGATCCAAATGGATGCTTTGCTCCATAAGTAATTTTTTCAGGTTAAAGAATAATCAGATGATTATCAAAAATAAACTACATGCAAGTCTTATGATTTAAACTATATGTATTTTTATCCTTGAAGACACAAGCAAAATTTTAGTGTACTGATTTTTATGAAACACACCAAACTTTCCACTTCATGATTTAACCATTCATGGCACTTAAGAGAAGTCGGGAATTCTCTCTTGTTTAATAAAAACCCACTTCTCCAAAAGAAATACCTAATGATTTTCTTTGCTTGATCAACAGACATCACAAATTGTTTAATTCACTTGAAAACATGCTGGTTTTCATGCTTAAACATAAACATACACAAGCATCTGTACCCTATGTGTGGATATACACAGACACAGACCGTGGGGTTTAGAGAACTTTTGTGGCTCACCTCCTCTGACATGAAGTTTCAAATGGTTTTGCCTACTTTTTCTGCGTTCTTCTAGGTAAAGTTCTTCAAACAAAATAAACTTACCATATCAAAACACAAGTAGCAATCGCCATGGAAAAAGAACATTGATGCAATTTATTTACTCATTCATTCATTCAATATATACTTAATAAATACTTGCTAAAATGCCAGAGAATATGCTAGGTGCTAGAAGTAAATTGGTGAGCAAATAATCAAACAGGATCCATGCTTCCATACAGCTACAAACTTGTGGGAAAGACTAACATTAAAGAATCACACACACAAACTTATAACATGGTAAGTGCTATGAAGGAGAGAGACATGTGCTGTGACAGCATGCAATGGGAAGAAATTACTGAGTCAATGAGGTGATGACAGAGAACTGAGTTGAGGTTTTAAGGAAGAATAGAGGTTAACTAGAAAAAAAAAAGTGGGGGCCATAGGAACAGCCCAGGCAAACGTCTTGATATAGCCACTTTAGAAGACGCTTTGGCAGTTTCTTATAAAACTAAACATATCTAAACATAATCTGACCACTTTGGGTATTTACCCAGAGGAGCTGACATTTATGGCCATAAAAAACCCCACACATGGATGTTTATAGTAGTTTTATTCATAATTGCCAAAACTTGGAAGCAACCACAATGTCCCTGAGTAAGTGAATGGTTAAATAAACTCTGGTACATCCAGATAACGGAATATTGTGTTGAGTCACTTCAGTCATGTCCGACTCTTTGCAACCCCGTGGACTATAGCCCACCAGGCTCCTCTGTCCATGGGATTCCCCAGGCAAGAATGGAATATTACTTAGCATTAAAAAGAAATGAGCTATGAAGCCATGAAAAGATATGGAGCAAACCTAAGTACATATAACTTGGTGAAAGAAGCCAATCTGAAAGGTGGCATACTATATGATTCCAACTCTATGACACTGGGGAAAAGGCAAAACTCTGCTGACAGTAAAAAGATCAATGGCTGCCAGGGACTGAAGGAGAGAAAGCGTTACTAGGTGGAGCACAGAGAATTTTTAGGGCAATGAATGGTGGATACATGTCATTATACTTTTGTCAAAACCAACACCAAGTGAAGCTAATGTAAATTATGGACTTTGGGTGATAAAAATATGTCAATATACGGTCCTTGTTTGTAATATATACAACCCTGGTGCAGGAGGTTGATAGAAGGGAAGGCTGTACATGTGTGGGGGTGGAAAGTATATGAGAACTCCTCATACTTTCTGCTCAATTTTGCTGAAAATCTAAAATTGCTTTTAAAAAATCGACTTTAAAGTCTATTTTATTTTTTAAACTTATTATTATTTTTTAAATTTACAATATTGTATTGGTTTTGCCACACATCAACATGAATCCGCCACGGGTATACATGTGTTCCCAATCCCGAACCCCCCTCCAACCTCCCCCTCAACACCATCCCTCCAGGCCATCCCAGTGCACCAGCCCCAAGCATCCTGCACCCTGCATCGAACCTAGACTGGCGATTCATTTCTTATATGATATTATACATGTTTGAATGCCATTCTCCCAAATCATCCCACGCTCTCCCTCTCCACAGGGTCCAAAAGACTTTCCTATACATCTGTGTCTCTTTTGCTGTCTCATATACAGGGTTATCATTACCATCTTTCTAAATTCCATATATATGCGTTAGTATTCTGTATTGGTGTTTTTCTCTCTGGCTTACTTCACTCTGTATAATTGGCTCCAGTTCCATCCACCTCGTTAGAACTGATTCAAATGTATTCTTTTTAATGGCTGAGTAATGCCCCATTGTGTATAGGTACCACAGCTTTCTTATCCATTCATCTGCTGATGGACATCTAGGTTGCTTCCATGTCCTGGCTATTATAAACAGTGCTGCAATGAACATTGGAGTACACATCTCTCTTTCAATTCTGGTTTCCTCGGTGTGTATGCCCAGCAAAAAACCTCGAATAGCCAAAGCAATCTTGAGAAAGAAGAATGGAACTGGAGGAATCAACTTGCCTGACTTCAGGCTCTACTACAAAGCCACTGTCATCAAGACAGAATGGTACTGGCACAAAGACAGAAATATAGATCAATGGAACAAAATAGAAAGCCCAGAGATAAATCCATGCACCTATGGACACCTTATCTACGACAAAGGAGGCAAGAATACACAATGGAGTAAAGACAATCTTTTTAACAAGTGGTGCTGGGAAAACTGGTCAACCACTTGTAAAAGAATGAAACTAGATCACTTTCTAACAACATACACAAACATAAACTCAAAATGGATTAAAGATCTAAACATAAGGCCAGAAATTATAAAGCTCCTAGAGAAAAACATAGGCAAAACACTCTCTGACATAAATCACAGCAAGATCCCCTATAACCCACCTCCCAGAATATTGGAAATAAAAGAAAAAATAAACAAATGGAACATAATTAAAATTAAAAGCTTCTGCACACCAAAGGAAACTATAAGCAAGGTGAAAAGACAGCCTTCTGAATGGGAGAAAACAATAGAAAATGAAGCAACTGACAAACAACTAATCTCAAAAATATACAAGCAACTCCTGCAGCTCAATTCCAGAAAAACAAACGACCCAATCAAAAAATGGGCCAAAGAACTAAACAGACATTTCTCCAAAGAAGACATACAGATGGCTAACAAACACATGAAAAGATGCTCAACATCACTCATTATCAGAGAAATGCAAATCAAAACCACAATGAGGTACCATTTCACACCAGTCAGAATGGCTGCAATCCAAAAGTCTACAAGCAATAAATGCTGGAGAGGGCGTGGAGAAAAGGGAACCCTCTTACACTGTTGGTGAGAATGCAAACTAGTATAGCCACTATGTAGAACAGTGTGGAGATTCCTTAGTTCAGTTCAGTTCAGTTCAGTCACTCAGTTGTGTCCGACTCTTTGCGATCCCATGAATCGCAGCACGCCAGGCCTCCCTGTCCATCACTAACTCCCGGAGTTCACTCAGACTCGCATCCATCGAGTCAGTGATGCCATCCAGCCATCTCATCCTCAGTCGTCCCCTTCTCCTCCTGCCCCCAATCCCTCCCAGCATCAAAGTCTTTTCCAATGAGTCAACTCTTTGCATGAGGTGGCCAAAGTACTGGAGCTTCAGCTTTAGCATCATTCCTTCCAAAGAAATCCCAGGGCTGATGTCTTTCAGAATGGAGATCCAACCAGTCCATTCTGAAGGAGATTCCTTAAAGTCTATTTTAAAATCAAATAAACACATAACACAATCCTTGAGGCAGGAGTGAGCCTGACACTGCTGCCAAGATCACTGAAAGGACTGCAAAATCTAAGGAGGACATGCTTTCAGAGTAAAGGAAATAAAAACAAAATTAGGTGACAATGTGTACTCTGAAACAAACTCAAGTTCAGGCTGTGAACTGCTCCAGCTCGCCTTTCTCATCTCTCAAATGCATGAGCTTTGAAATATGTACTGGGGAGTGCAAGTGCACCCACACAAACACATGAGCAGGAACACATACATACCCACACACACACACTTCATGGCAGGGAGCCAGACCAATTCAAAGATAAGTGATCAGAAAGGGACAGAAAGAGAATCTATACATAAAATTTGCAAAAAATATAGATGGACTTCAGATGTTATTCTTCATAGTCTCAAATAAATCACATGTGATCATGTGAAAAGAGGGCTTCTCATGTGCCTCAATGGCAAATACTCCGCCTGCAGTGCAGGAGACACAGGAGATGTGGGTTCTATCCTTGCGTTGCAAAGATCCATTGGAAGAGGAAACGGCAACCCATCCAGTATTCTTGCCTGGAAAATTCCATGGACAGAGGAGCCTGGTGGGCTGCAGTCCATGGGATCACAAAGAGTTGCACACGACTGAGCAACTGAGAATGCAGGCGTGTAAAAAGAGATCAAAGAAGGTATACGCTCAAACTAGAAGAACTAAAAACAGTGACAGCAGTGCTTTGATGATAAGCACGGGATGGTGAGGGGTGGCATGAGCTTCATTCTCTTCTATCACAGCAGGAAGTCAATAGATTTTATCTAAAATAGACAAGGTAAGACACAGCAGTATAAGCTATTACTTGGAGATATGGAGCAAACTACCAGACAAAATAGTTAAAAGGGGTTGCCACTGGTAAACAACACTAGGGATGGAAAGAGATGGGGCATGAGATGGTCACTATTTATTGCAAGCCTTTCTATACCACTGACCTTACCTATATACATATCCTATTTCAATAAAACTAAAATCCTTTTAAGAAAAAAAAAAAAACTTTTTAAGGAAAAAAAAGAAAAAAGTCCTGGGGACTTCTGTGGTGGCCCAGTGGTTAAGATTCACCTTGAGATGCACGGCACCCGGGTTCTATCCTTGGTCTGGAAAGATCCTACATGCCACAGAGCAACTAAGTCCTCGAGCCACAACTATGGAAGCCCAGTGCCTAGAGTCTGTGCTCCACAACAAGAGAAGCCACCACAATGAGAAGTCCGTGCACCATATCTAGAGAGGAGCCCCCACCCACTACAGCTAGAGAAAGCCTGAACACATCAGTGAAGACCAAGCATAGCCAATTAAATCAATCAAAGAAAAAAATCCTTTTAAGATCCTTTAAGAAAAATGATGAAACAAAAGGAGGAAGTATAAACCACGCTGGAAGAGTTCTAGAAAGAAAAGATGAAAAATATAAATAAAATTTACAAAGGAGGCAACAACAATAAAGAGAATAAAACATTTAAAAAACAAAGTTAGGGACAAGGTTGATACCCTTGAGGAAGTCAAATAAAACAAAACTGCAACAACAAGATGTCATGATTATAGAGAAGACAACAGATACAGAAAATGAAGGAGAGCCAGAATAGTGGAGTTCAGTTCAGTTCAGTCCAGTCACTCAGTCATGTCTGACTCTTTGCAACCCCATGGACTGCAGCACGCCAGGCCTCCCTGTCGATCACCAACTCCCAGAGTTTACTCAAACTCATGTCCATTGAGTCAGTGATGCCATCCAACCATCTCATCCTTTGTCATCCCCTTCTCCTCCTGCCTTCAATCTTTCCCAGCATCAAGGTGTTTTCAAATGAGTCAGCTCTTCACATCAGGTGGCCAAAGTATTGGAGTTTCAGCTTCAACATCAGTCCTTTCAATGAATATTCGTCCTTGAGGATGAACTGGTTGGATCTCCTTGCAGTCCAAGGGACTCTCAAGAGTCTTCTCCAACACCACAGTTCAAAAGCATCAATTCTTTGGCATTCAGCTTTCTTTATAGTCCAACTCTCAGATTCATACATGACCACAGGAAAAACCATAGCCTTAACTAGATGGACTTTGTAGGCAAAGTAATGTCTCTGCTTTTTAATGTGTTGTCTAAGTTGGTCATAACTTTCCTTCCAAGGAGTAAGCATCTTTTAATTTCATGGCTGTAGTCACCATCTGCAGTGATTTTGGAGCCCCAAAAAATAAAGTCTGCCACTGTTTCCACTGTTTCCCCATCTATTTGCCATGAAGTGATGGGACCGGATGCCATGATCAGTGCACAGTGGAGTGATATAGCCAAAGTCCCAGAAGAGTCAAGGTTAGTACCCAGCTCTACCCTCCTACAACAGCTTTGTAATAAACTCACTTATTTAGTAGAGTTCAAAAATCTCAGAATTCAGTATCTAGCCAAATAATCACTTCAGTTTGTCAAGAATGCTGTGAAAAGTTTGGGGATTTTATTTTATTTTTTACTATAAGCTTGTATTCTATAGAAAGTCTACCTTGATTATGTGCAAGAACAGAAAATGCTAGCAAATATTATAACATTTGAATAGACTGTTTCATCTAAAAGGAACCTGTATAAACACATCAGTAGTGGACTAAAATAAAAAGTTATTTCTGAAAAGGAAAAAAAATATAGAGAATTTAAAATAAACTGAGACACACTCTTCTCTACTTCATAAAATTTCTCTGATATTTCATCCATCTAAGTATCCAGCCAGCACAGTAACACATAAGAATTCAACCATTTTGAATCAACAAAATATTTACCATATACAGAAATTATACAACTATTTTCCTAACCAGTGGCTAATTTTCCCCAGTGGCTAATTTTCCCCCTTATCCTACAGTGGGATAGCTGAGGAGAGTAATCATGGGATGTTATGTGTTATCCAAAAATTCATTAGCCCTTCAAACTCAGGGCACTAATTCACACAAAGCAACAAGAGAAAAAATGGAAATTCTTTTTTGCTCATCAAAGGCAATCAACTTAAATTTTAAAATATCAAGAAGAACATGGCAGACAGGACAGCAAAGCAGAAATTTGCAATAAAAATCATGATATGGTATACTCCTCTACATATGAACTCTAACCACTTGACTATTATACATTTTATCATTAAAAAGACATAAAGCATCCTTAGTTCAGAATATTATTTTTTCAATATAGTAGGGACAAAAGCCAATCCGTGAACTCCTTGGGGACACATGGCTTTATTCGTCCTACCTTGAAGACTGCGTTGCATCAGAGTAAGCCTAGGGAGCTGAAGGACAGTTCATCTGCATTTGAAAAGAACTGGTAGGATATGGGAAAGGTTCCAGAGTCCCCCTATCAGACCTCGCTTACAAATGACACTTAGCAGCTTTCTTACCAAAACTCCTCCCAAAAATGCAGAATACTGAGACAAATGTCAAGGTACAAAGACATAGCATCCCTTAAAACTACCTAAAAAGACCATAAATGTTCCAGGAAGTCTACCCCTGGATAAAGTTTTCCAAAAAATCTGTAATACAAGAACTCAATCACTATATTCTAAAATAATTCCCTATTTTCCATTCCCACAAAATAAAATTTCCATATTTAATAAATGCTTTAATCTCTCATGGAGAGGAAGTTAAAATGATTTGTGATTAGTAAAATCTGAAAAATGAGAATACAATCTGTCTGACTACCATAGTCATCCAGCAAGCAATTTGAGGGCATGCTGGTCCCTCAACTATGCCCAGAAATGGCAGAGAAGTCACATGCTATCTAGAATCTCATTTCAGAGCATGGAAAATGAGTCTTCACTGTATAGTACTGTACAGATATGGCAAGGTCCAGTAGGTGGCGTTACTCTTTAAAAGTTGATTTAAGTGAAGAATTATTAAAAGTAAAAATTATTTTCAACATTTTATTGTTACCTACAACATGAAATATACTTCATCCATTAATCATCTGATATAGTACTAAGGCCTTCTGTTTTAATATAGGCTCCACAGGAAGAGTCCAGAGCAGTCTTCCTTTCATAAACAGCACCTTCAAGGCATTCCCTACTATCTGCATTTTCTTTAGAATACAGAACTTAAAGATACCTTCAAAGCCATAGAAATCCTTTTAGATTTTTGTTATTTTACTCAGACTTTCAGTTGCCTCATCTGCGCTTAATGCAATGGGCTATCTTTTCAGCTGACTTTTTAATTCATGCAAAACACTTCTACTTAATTTTCATAGAAGTATTTCCTTTTTCTCACACTCATAGTTCATCAGTTTCATGATGTTTAAGTAAATTATATAATTACAATAGCAATTATAGATGGCAATATCAGTTTGGGAACAAATAAACCAACTCCTTGGTAAGCCATTCAACAGATAGGAACAGAAGGCAGTTTCTAAATTATTAGAAACCAATGTTTTTAATGCTATACATCATTTGCCTCAATAATCAAATTGCCTAAGCTTAGAAATTGCATTTCACCATTTTTGGGTAAGAAATACGAAATGATTTTTTATTAATTACTACTTATATTAACCCATTTTGGAATATATCCTTCTCTCAAAAGGTCATATACAAGCAGTCACAAACTTAGAAGAACCACTCTTCTTGTCCTATTTGCCTACCCTCAACTCCAGAAGCCTCTGCTGTGCTCATGGAAGCAGTCATGAATAAAGAGAAGCTCTGAAAGAGATGGGCTCCTAAGTGAAGAGCCAAGACTTGAAAAGTAGAAAAAGCTTAGAGCCTATTATTCCCAAGGAAGAATCTTAAATCAGAGCTGCTTATATAACCACCCACTCCCCTAAAACAATCTTTCATTGTTTAACTTTATTCACTTTCTTGTGCTACCTGCTGGATATTTTACCAAGCAATACATTTTTGTTAACAGCCATCTTTTAAAAATAACAATAACAAAGCACCTGCAGAAACAATTTTAGCATAACTTAGCTCCTTCTGATACTTAGGAGAGAGAAGTTATATGACAGAAATGAGGAGCTTAGGAAGAGGAGGTAGGGAATTCTGGAATACTGAGGAACATGGAAGATCTGGGAGGGGGAATCACAGAAGGAGGGTTGTCATCTGAAGGGAGGGGCCTCATTATATAGAAAAGGGGTACACAAAGGGATTTTGGGAATCCAAAAGATAAAATACACCAATTTCAAAATACTGCCAAGGGTCAGCCTTGTACCTAGAAAAGAGATAGGAAGAATCATTGATCCTACACCACATGGTACATGATTGCTCCCAGAGCCCAGACTCAAACTATTAATAAAACAATGCACATGAAACGTACATTAAGTAGGATGTGAAAAGGGGGAGCTACCCTGGGAACCTAACCTCCTTGCAAGTTTCCAAAGAAACAATGTTTTCAGAGATATAAAAAAGAAAAATGTCTTACAAACACTTTTTGGAATACAGTGTTCCTAGTGTCCATACTAAAGAATACTCATAGGGTAAAATTGAAAATGTAGGAGATTAAGGAAAGTTACCATTTGCAACAAAGCAGTGGTTGTCATTAAACCACCATCATGATATGCTACAGCAATGTGTCAACCTTTGCTAACCTTTGACCCTTTGGATAAAAATTGCACACACTAAAAGGATTTTGACACACCTCCACCCAGGGATTCTTTGTACAACGCCTCCACCCAGGTTAGGTTAAGGTGAGGATATGTTATTTTCTGTCTATTCCAACTATTAGTCACAATTTTGTAGATTTTTTTTTCAGCTTGCATAAGAAAGCAGGTAGGTTTTTAAATATGCTTTTTCAATCAAAACACACAGATCCAGGACATTTTTATATCCTCCTCTAGGAGTCATCCTCTGCTCCCACACAGTAGAGAGGGTTTCTGGTCTAACAAGCTACCTCGGTACCTAGCAATGATATCTCACATTCATCTAAAGATACTGTGTCCAAAACCAAACTCCTCTTCCCACCTCCTTCCCCCTCTCCCTACTCTACCATGCCGGTTTTTCCTTCTCCATTCCAGATCCTACCCCAAATCAGTCAATCACCAAGGCTGGCAGCTTCTCTATACTAATCTTCATTCCTATGACCACTGGCCTAGTTCAGCTGTTCATTTCATATCTCTTCTATTATAACTTCTCTGGTCTTCTAGCCTCCAATCTCACTTCTTTCCAATCGTTTTCCCTCACTTTGTTTACACTTTTTTTTTTATATATTGGGGTATAGCCAATTAAATGTTGTAACAGTTTCAGGTAAGCAGCCAAGGGACTCAGTCATACACAGACATGTCTCACTATTTTTCAACTTTCGGATTCAGCGCTAAAAACTCAAATGCATATGGATTCTAAGTAGATGATATAATTCAGTGATGCAGGAAAGTAAATGTCACCTAACACTAGACTCCATGTTGAAATGCAATAAGGGGTGGATTGTGGTAAATCCAAGAATACTTGACCCATTCAAACGGGATCTTATTCAAGGACACTGGACTGCTGACAGTTACAAGGGAAGATGCGTTCAGTATTACAAAATTATGCTGATGTTTCAAGGGAGGCCAGAAATTTGGATTTATATGTGTAAACTTCCAATTTTTAAGAGCTGGCAAACATATCAAAATGTAAAAATCATACTGCCAAGACTGCAAGCCAAACCAAACTAATCTGCAGCCCACATGTGACCTGCAGGGCTGCCATCTTGCAAACTGTGCATGACATCACTGGCTCTCCAACTTCAGGGAACAGAATCATCTGGAAAGTTCATCAGTGCAGATTCCCAGGGCCCACACCTGAGAATCCAAAAGAATTCTCATTCAGCTGGTTCACAGGAGCTCCAGAATATATGGGGTTTTTTTTAATAGCAAGCTTCTCTGGTGGCCTTCAGGCAAGTGGTCCTAAAACCACTTTTCAACAAACCTATATGAAAGGGAATCTAGGGGATTAGAGGGAATGAAAAAAATGAAAACTATATTTCTCATCCACTTAAAAGACCTTAAATATCTGCTGTCCCAGGGAAATACAACTTAGTATCATATTTGTTTCAACTTTAAACAATAGTGCTCATTCATTAACACATTTTCAAGTAACATATGAAACCAGTTAGGCTTATCAAGAAATTACTTTTTTCAATGTACTGGGCATCTCTCATTAATAGTAGGGCAATGGCTATATAATTACCATTAAAATATAAAGTGGTCTTCTAAAAAACCAGGAATATTTCTTGTTTACTAAAAATAAAAAAAGGTATTATTTGGCTTTTATTTTAATGTTTTAATTGATGCAGTCTATAAGAAAATCCTGAAACAGAGTATACCAAAGTCCATGAATTCACAGTGAACTCCTGTTTTAAATTCTGAATGCATGTTTCCCATGGGGACTATGGGGGGTGCAGGGAGAAAGAAGTACCCAACTAGTCAGTTCCTAGCCTATTTCAACCCAAATTATTAATCTTTCCTGTCTCTAAATCCCAGCCATTCATATGGCACTAGTCAAATATTTATGTGTATACAAGTCATAAGGCTTCCCAGGTGGGTTAGTGGTAAAGCACCCGCCTGCCAGTGCAGCAGATGCGGAGTTCCATCCCTGGGTCGGGAAGGTCCCCTGGAGGAGGAAATGGCAGCCCACTCCAGTGTTCTTGCCTGGAGAATCCCATGGGCAGAGGAGCCTGGCGGGCTACCGTCCACAGAATCACAAAGAGTCAGACATGACTGAGTGAGCACACATGCAAACAAGTCATATTCTCCTTATAATCCTTGATAACAAGCACCTATATTTCACAACTCAATACCTTTCAGCACTAAATGGAATATTAGGAAACTGAACTACACTACAACAGTTACTGAATAAGGGAGTAATATCTAAGGGACCTTAAACTGTGTCCCCCACTATTAGGCAAAGGGCAGGGAGGAATGAGTACCAGAGGAAAAAGTTCAGGGCTCTCATCAGCCCCAACACTTGGGCAATAAAGTCACATGGTAGGGAGAGTGGGAGAGAGACTTGAGAAGTAAATTGTTTCCAGCACCACCACATTTATGGAGGTCACTGAGAAAGAAACAAAACAGAGACTTACTCCTACTCGGGATTGGGTCACCAAGTCTCAAGGCAACATCAGTGGGAAGAGGAGGCAAAAAGCCAGGCAATATTTTTGGATGTGACATACCAGGGGAGCCCGTGCTCAAGGGCCTTTCATATGGCCATGTATTTATAACTCAGAGAATTTCTGTCCTCAGCTTTGGTAGTAATACCCTTCATACTTCAAGGGCTCAAAGGGATTTCATAAGAATCACAAATCTCTCATGAGAAAGTTGTCTACCAAAGATGATTCATGTCCTATAGACGGATGTCTTTTTAGAATAATTTTGTAATCCAACAAGGAGCATAAAAAACTTCCCAGCCTATACCTTGCAAAATAATGTCCTGTTTTTATAGCTACAAACCATTGCACAAAAAATTAATCATTCACTTTCAGTAAAACACATGCTAGGCAATAGCTCTACACTCAAGAAAGAGAAATAACCACAAAACATTCTATTTTGGCCTAAGTATCTTTGCCCTCAACTAAATGAAAACACTGAATAACAATTATGTATACAACAGAAAGAGAGTAGACTTTTAAGGGAGCAGCTAAATCTTTAAATCTTATATATATACATACACACACATATATATGCATATATAATGTATTGTTAATAATTATAATATATATTTATGTTCAAATCTATAACATATATGTTCAAATCAACCTAATAATTAATAAAATAATGATAATAGATACTATTTCAGTCACATGTTACAAAACCAGCTTTGTGCCAAGAACCAGAACTAGATTAACACATACTTTGATAGTGTGGATATGTGAAATTCTTTGCATATAGACAAATTTTCATTCCTCTGGCTCTTATCTCTAATTCATTTAGGTCTCTATAGTAATAAAAGCTTTAAAAATTGTAGTAATATAACTAAGTTGACAGTATCTCTTAATATCAAGCTTACTTGTTTAAGCACTTGAGTTCAAATCACAGCCCTAAGATGATTTTGCCATAGTGGGAAGAAATACATCTCTTCTTACATTGTCATAGGAGATTCACATGTGAAAATGGAAATAAACCAACAAATCATGATAATACTGGAGTGAGGGTACTTTTACCTAGCTTTGCGTATCACAAATCTTGCGGCTTCTCTGGGATTATTCCAGGAACTACAATTCAGCCTAGAACATGACACATAAGTCTGACAGCAGCAGCCTTGTCTGCTGAACTACCTGACCTTTAGAGCAGTTATCTATGAGCAAAACAAAAACCACCACCAACAAACAAAAACAAGAAACAAAAAACAAAAAAACTTTAGACTTAGAGGCACTGATCTACAGAAGCAGTTGGGAGCAAGGGCCAATTACATCGCTGCCAAACAGTAAGCTTTCTAAGTACCCTATTCAGGGGACATGTTTAGTTTCACAAGTTCAAAGCCGTCAAAGTATGCCAAAAGGTATCAGAATTAATAGATGCCTCTCTGTTTACACTACAACAGGCCAATTACCATGGAGTACTGACAAAAGATTTTAGACTTTGTGATATTTCCAGCTATAACAAGTCTAAAGGAAGGTCTGATGGGAAGGAAGGCCTATCACCTCACTCCCCTGTTTGGATACTCTTCCAGGCTTACAGAAAGGAGTCCAAACTGTTTAGAGAAGCATCAGGCACTCACTGTGATGGAGCAGCTCTCTCCCTTCCCCCCACTCTCACTTGTACCACTGGGTTTCCCTGGCCTAACTGTTAAGGCCTTGAACTTGCACCACCTCCCTAGCTCCCTTGCAGCGGTGTGTAACTGTTCTCACTATAGGGAATACCCTCCACTCTCTTTCACTGTTTAGGCAGGACTTCCGGTACCTTAAGTCTCTTCTACAGCCCATCTTTCCATGAAACCAGCCCTCCGTTCACAGCACTTTTTACCTGTGCAGTAGCGTTTACCATGTTCATCCGCCTACCTCTGGTTTGTACACACCAGACTCTCCAAGGCTGGGTTCCTAGTGGACTGGGACTATTGATTTCCACATCCTAATAATGTTTATCACAGTCCTGGGGTGGGTTTCACCAAAACACTTATTAAATTATATTAAATTATATTCTTCTTGAACAGGAAGAATTTCAGAGCTAGAACTATTCCAACTGAGTAGCCTGCCCAAATCCTCAGTAGTAAAACTAACCATATTCAGCTCCAAATTAGATGTTTACAGACAACTCCCAGCCAACTCCTCAAGCTCTATTCTTTCTCAGCTAACTCAGTCTAATAATGAGGAAATGTGTTCAGATACATTTATTAGACTTTTAAGGTTTGGGACTTTTAACTAACAGTTAGAACTAGACATAGAACAACAGACTGGTTCCAAATAGGAAAAGGAGTACGTCAAGGCTATACATTGTCACCCTGCTTATTTAACTTCTATGCAGAGTACATCATGAGATACGCTGGGCTTGGATGAAGCACAAGCTAGAATTAAGATTGCCAGGAGAAATATCAATAACCTCAGATATTCAGATGACACCACCCTTATGGCAGAAAGTGAAGAGGAACTAAAAAGCCTCTTGATGAAAGTGAAATAAGAGAGTGAAAAAGTTGGCTTAGAGCTCAACATTCAGAAAACGAAGATCATGGCATCCGGTCCCATCACTTCATGGCAAGTAGATGGGGAAACAGTGGAAACAGTGTCAGACTTTATTTTGGGGAGGCTTCAAAATCACTGCAGATGGTGACTGCAGCCATGAAATCAAAAGACGCTTACTCCTTGGAAGAAAAGTTATGACCAACCTAGATAACATATTCAAAAGCAGAGACATTACTTTGCCTGCAATGGTCCATCTAGTCAAAGCTATGGTTTTTCCAGTGGGCATGTATAGATGTGAGAGTTGGACTATAAAGAAAGCTGAGCACTGAAGAATTGATGCTTTTGAACTGTGGTGTTGGAGAAGACTCTTGAGAGTCCCTCGGACTGCAAGGAGATCCAACCAGTCCATCCTAAAGGAGATCAGTCCTGGATATTCACTGGAAGGACTGATGTTGAAGCTAAAACGCCAATACGTTGGCCACCTGATGTGAAGAACTGATGCAAAAGTAATTAGCCTCCAATTAAAATAAATAAATTTAAATTTAAAAAAAGAAAAAGAAAAGACCGTGATGCTGGAAAGATTGAAGGCTGGAGGAGAAGGGGATCACCGAGGATGAGATGGTTGGATGGCATCACCGATTCAATGCACATGAGTTTGAGTAAACTCCAGGAGTTGGTGATGGACAAGGAGGCCTGGCGTGCTGCAGTCCATGGGGTGGCAAAGAGTCAGACACGACTGAGCGACTGAACTGAACTGACTGAAGGTTTGGGATAGGAGGAAACATAAAAATGCAAAATATGAAGTTGATTTTCATAAAGTAGAAAAATATTATAGTTCATTTCAAAATTTTAAATAAGACTCTGTTATTTCTGAGAAACCAGCACGCTATTATAAAAGAGGGTGTATTTTGGAATCAGAACCAATTCACCTCTCTGAGACTCATTTCCCTGCTTTGTAAATGTGGGAAACAACTCTACTTCCCACAAATATTTAGGATAAAAATTAAGTCAGATGGTAACATAAAGCTCCCACAACACTGCCTGAAGCATTTGTAGATGCTCAGAGAATGTTATTTCCTGTTCTCCTCCTCACATCTGAGTTGGTGAAAAATGCTTCATATCATCATTCACACTGGGTTACAGAGCAAGTTCAGTCACAGCCTTCCTTCCCTCCAAGATCTTAACATTCCAAATCAACAACCTGTAAAAGTAACTACCTGCTTTCCATAACTCTGAACATGTGTATGTGGTGTTCCCTCAGTTGAGAATGTCTTTTCTTTTAAACTTATCAAACTTTTCTTCATTCTTCAGCATTCAGATTCTAATAAGGCCTTTGCAAAGTCTCTCCCCTCCCTGGCAGGTTCAGTATGTGACATTCCCCAGGAGCATTCTGCTCACACTTGTTTATTACAGGACTTACTACTTTAGACTCATCTGTCCCTCTTTTTCTCACTAGGCCACAAGCTCAAGAGTAACACCTATGTGTAGTTGTTTTTATCCCCTCGATACTGTCTCGTACAGAAGGAGGATTTGATGTGTGGAATGATCACAGACCATAACACCATTCATAATGAGCACAACTGTGAACATAGCCACATGTGCTGCAGAATGAACTGGTTCTCTACGGGGAACTGCAAGTTAAAGAGGCGGGAGTTGACCTTATCACTTTCAACCAGGCAATTAAGATTGTAAGGAATGTATGAAAAAAAATGGAAGGAAATATGTACTAGTCACTGTGGAAAGAAAAAAAGATAAGAGGTCATTTCAGGCATATGGACTAACATAGCTAATAGCTTCACTTAAATAAAGAGGCAAAACAGAAAAAGGAAGATAAGAAGATTAAAATTAGGTAACTTAGCAGTAACCCTAAATATGAACATAAGCTTGGTCCCTACGAGTCGGGTGCGAACTAGTTACTGATTTTCACTGGTCAAATAGGGAAGTTAAACTTGACCCCAACTGGAACAGAAACCATAAAGGCCAGTCAGTGACTAATATTATTGAAATACAGTCTGGTGATGAGAGAGGCAAGAGTAAACTTCATCATGAATAAGTAAGCTTGATAAATATCGTGTGTGTGTGTGTGTGCGTGCGCGCACGCATGCATGCGCACACGTTAAAGGGGGATGGGTGTCAAGTTAATTTTTATTTTCCCTGAGACTAGGAAGAATATGAAAACCACTGTCAAAAAAAAAAAAACAGTGGCATAAAGTATTTCAGGTTTCAGATGGGTCTCAGATAAATGAATCAACAACTATATACTGGTTTTAGAAGTACAGCATCACAGTTAGGAGACGTATTTCAGCAAACAGTGACATAGTATTGAACTGAGATGTCAGAGAAGCTAGAAAGGCTTGGCCTCAACTGTGCTCAGGCAGCCCTGGAAGAGGCATAGGATGGCCTGCAACTGGACGTGGAGAAGAGCAGATAAAGTGAGTTGCTTTTGAGGTGAGAGGCAAGGAAAATTGTTACTTTTGGCAGTCAGCCAATTCAGAGGCAGAAGCTGCCAGGGAAGACTGGACTGTGGAATCTAACATCTATATAGACGATGATCTCAAAATGATCAGTGTCAAACGTTGTTGAGGTATCAAGGAACCAGCAGATGGAAAAACAGCCTTTCAAACTCATTAGGATATTTTTGTTTGTTTTTTAATATAAATTTATTTAAAAATGAATATTTTTCTTAGAGGTCAGAAATGAGAGAAGTGATAAGAGGTATCGCTTACAACTACAAAGTTATCAACAGTACACCCCAGCAGATAATCCAATAATGAAAAGGAAAGAAATGAAAATAAAATTGGTGAGAGTCAATGAAATAAATGATGCTTCCTTGAAGACATCTTCCTTGAAGATCTGGCCCTGTCTCAATACAGAGGAAAGGACAGAATGGAGAGACATTTTGCGCAGGAGAATTCTTTGTCATGGGGGGCTATCTCACACATCACAGAATGTTCAGCAGCACCCCTAACATCTATTCACTACATACCAGTAGCATCCTCACCTATTTGACAATCAAAAATGTCTGCACATTGGACAATCAAAAATTACCAAGCGTCCTCTGGGAGGTAAAAGTGCACCCCACTGAGAACCACTGCTGTAAAGAAAATGAACCTACTTTTGGGGAGAGAGGAATGCTACATCCTTCCTTAAATATTTGTCCAAAGCACAAAGTTCTTTGGGTTAGATGAGGTCAAAAACCAAAGAAGGACATCAGCAACCATGACCATATTTGAAGGAAGCATGAAATTGTAAGAACAGATAGGAGAGGTATTTGAAAAACAAAATTTTTAAATACTCAGTCTGCTTAGTTAACTGCTGTCCCAGTTATATTTATATCATTATGTGAGCTTAAGACAGACTTTACCTCCTAGTTGGTACAACAGCTCTATGAAAAGAACGGTACATAGTTCTATGGTACATATTGATGGTACATAAGTTCTATGAAAAGTAATAATCAAGAAATTTCAGCTCATTAAGGTAAGTGATTAGAAGGGTGAAATAGCCCATTTCCAGGCATATACTATTGTATTCGTGATCTATTTTACTCATTACCTTTTGTCTAAAGGTTCCTTTTTCCTTTGGGGAAGGATGATGGTTAAGGTTGAGGAACCAGACCTCAAATCACATTATGTACTTCCCTATCACTTGGCACCTAAGCCCATAGTTTAGGGCTCTATTACTCGTCAACACATCAACGCAATAATAGTTTGTCACAACACTTTCAGCAGTCTAATTAAAAAAGACAGCACTTGGCTGAATATGTCACACTTTTTTAGCAGCCAATCTTTAGGCAAAGCAGGAAGGAGAAGAAAGCAGCAGGAGAAGGTAGGTGGTTCTTGGCACTCCCCTCAACAAGAAACAATGCATGTTGTATACTTGTGTAACAGAAGATAGCATTAGCTTTTCCAAAGCAGTTTTACTTTGCATAAAATTTCACAAACAAACAGAAGGAGAGTGGGGAGGGGAGGAGAGATAGAAACTACCAGATGAAGCAGGCAGGATGGCTTCCAAAGTAACTGGTTCGAAAGCTACACTATTCCTGGCTAACAAAAGACAAAAGAGTGAGAGAATCGTATGCAATATGCAACAGTAAAAAATACAGGAGGCCTTGTGTTGTGGTGGTGGTTTAGTGGCTAAGTCATGTCCGACTCTTGTGACCCCATGGACTGCAGACTTCCAGGCTGCTCTGTCCATAGGATTCTCCAGGCAAGACTACTGGAGTGGGTTGCCATTTCCTTCTCCAGGGCTTGTGTTAACCATGACATTATTTGATAGAGACCAGCCTGGTTTTTTGTGCTTTTTTTTTAGTTTTTTTGTGTGTTTTTTAAATATAAATTTATTTATTTTAATTGGAGGTTAATTACTTTACAATATTGTATTGGTTTTGCCATACATCTGCTTTTTTTTTTTAAGAATTATCTTCATGCATCCTTAAAATCCACAGCCTTATCACTTTCATCCTCATGGTTCTCTTCTAGTAAGTCTGACCCACTACTGACCCACTACTTCATGGCAGTGAATCAAAGAATCTTGACTTTTGACTATCAGTGACAATAAAATGAATGGTCCCTGAACTCTCCCTTCTAAATTAGACATAAGCATAGTACAAATCTGGGCTTCCCTGGTAGCTCAGCTGGTAAAGAATCCACCTGCAGTGCAGGAGACCCTGGTTCAATTCCAGGGTCGGGAAGATCCCCTGGAGAAGGGATAGGGGCTACCCACTCCAGTATTCTTGGGCTTCCCTGGTGGCTCAGATAGTAAAGAATCTGCCTGCAATACGGGAGACCTGGGTTCAATCCCTGGGTTGGGAAGATCCCCTGGAGGAGGGCATGGCAACCCACTCTAGTATTCTTGCCTGGAGAATCCCATAGACAGAGGAGCCTGGTGGGCTATAGGCCATGGGGTCGCAAAGAGGCGGACACGACTGAGCAACTAAGCACACACACATAGTACAAATCTAGAGCCGGTCCAACCATCACCAGTGCAGAGAACCACTCGGTCTTCAGATCTACAGAGCTACTCTGAAGTTTACAGTCTTGCGTAATATAGGCCAAATCTTGGTTAAAAACATGGATTTTTATAATCACACTGGTCTTGAATTCCAAATTCACCATTGCATAAGTTCAGGCAAGTTACTGATTGACTTTGAACCTTTCCTCCACACCTACAAAATAACATTGTGAGGATCAAATGAGTTACTATTGATGGAGACGGGGATCTCTGCCATCCATCCCCAAGCACCCCTGCACACTGTTGCTGGGTTTGCCAAGACTGAAAGGCTGGACAACACTTCAGCGAAGCCGTCTCCTAAGGCTGTGTTTGTAGCAAGTGACTGTGATGACGAGGTAATAGTATCACTGCTCCCCAGACAAAGAGCAGGCTTGCTTCTCCTTACCATAAAAGTGGGAAGTCAGCCAAGCTCAGTGTTCCCCTCCTGTAATGCCAGTGACTGTCTGGGTAGGCATCCATCCTGGGCTACCTTGTGTGACTTAGGACCACAGTGAACCAGCCATGTCATGTTGCCATTCTAGCTACTGCTTTTGTAATGAATAAGAAACCATCTTTTGCCACTGCTCCAGGAGTCTTGAGTCTTCCGTAATCATCTAGGAAGCAGTAACAGGATAAAACTCCAAACTCTGCAATGTACTTGACAAATACATGCAAGACACTTAGGGTAGCAACTGGCACATATGATCTTGTTGGTTATTGCAAATCCACTCTGGAAAGGCTCAAGTATTACACTCAGTCAGTGAACCAAGGCTACCACCCAAGGAGTATGACAACCCAGAGCAGAGCCAGCAGGGTTCTGCACACAATGCATGGTTAAACCAATGTTGACGTTACCTTCACTAAACTAGACTAACTCAGACTTCAGAAACAGGACTGTAAAACTAACCTATATTTTTTCACGTTAGCGTTCAGCCTTAAACAGTCATCTTTCATGACTGTCAATTTTTCTTCTAACTAGAACCCAGATGTCATGTATTTATGTTAGGTCAGATTCATTACAGCTCTCAATAACTTTTGACTCCCAGAATGTCAGAGCTGAATGGAACCTTGGAAACTGTTTATTTCAACTTCCTTATTTGACAGAATAAGCTGACACCAAAAGGGAAACTAGATAAATGGCTTGCCCAGCATTACATTTTAAGAAGTAGTTAGCTTACTCTCTATACAACTTCTTTAAATTGCCAGAAACTAACTCCTAAAAAAAATACAACTTAACAGGACCAGTTAGATATCTTATTAACCACTTAATTCAACTCTGTATAGCATATAAAATACTCTTGTCATTCAGTCACTAAGTTGTGTCATATTCTTTGCAAACCTATGGACTATGGCATGCCAGGCTCCTCGGGGTTCTCCAGGCAAGATTACTGGAGTGGGTGGCCATTTCCTTCTCCAAAAGAATCTATATGCTAAGTACTAGAACTAGGTGAGACACAGTCTCTGCTATTTAAACAGTTATAAACTACAGGGCCAGGGAGGCCTGGCATGCTGCAGTCCAGAAGTCAGGAAGAGTCGAACACAACTGGGCATCTGAACAACAACAAAACTACATTCAGTGACAAGGAAGCAAGAAAGTGCTACATGTAATACTGAAAAGACTGGGTTTTTCCCCCTATAGGCAGTGGATAGCCAGCTAAGATTTTTTCAAGCAGTAGTTATATAAATGTTGGATATGCAAGAGATAAAATGGAGCAAGTCCAGTAATGAAGTTTTTCTGACATGCCAGGGAAGAGATGAGGACATTAAATAAGACAATGGCAGTGGAACACTGTTGAAATGGCATTTGAGAAATACAAGTGATATGACTTGGTGAAAACCTTGTACCTCTCCCACAAGAAAGCTACACTGCTAGGGACTAAAATGGAAAGTGGTGATTAAACCCCAAGATCAGCCTCTGCTCCCCTTAATTCCACTCACATCTAAACTTTTCTTCTTAATCCAGGCTCAAAGCCAATCCACATTCCAGGAGCAGGCCTTGAGTGTAGCTGCTTTGCCACTGGGTAACGTTTTCTGATCTGGGGTCCCTCAGACAGAGTGTTTCCTCTTTTTCATTCTTTTTTTTTTGTGCTCCCTTACTCTTCTTGGCCTCTGGCTCAGTCCTGGGCTCTAAGATTCTATAAAATAAGATGTACCTTGAAAACATGAAGGGGTGATACTAAGAACAAAATATGGCTTCTACTAGTTTAGGGCAACATGGTCGGTGACAGGTATAGATAAGCAATGCTTTTAAATAAATCTATCACACTCAATAACTGATTTCATATCCTATGGCAACCCTTCTGCACATTACCTCTGTGGCCAGGTAGTAGCATACACCATTAATAATAATCACTGCTGCTGCTGCTACTGCTAAGTCGCTTCAGTCGTGTCCAACTCTGTGTGACCCCATAGATGGCAGCCCACTAGGCTCCTCTGTCTCTGGGATTCTCCAGGCAGGAACACTGGAGTGGGTTGCCATTTCCTTCTCCAATGCATGGAAGTGAAAAGTCAAAGTGAAGTCGCTCAGTCGTGCCCAACTCTTAGTGACCCCATGGACTGCAGCCCACCAGACTCTCCGATTCATGGGATTTTCCAGGCAAGAGTACTGGAGTGGGGTGCCATTGCCTTCTCCAAATAATACTCACAGAAACCAGTAAAAACGATAGAGATGACCTTCAGGGATGGAAACAAGCAAACGATAACAGATTACTTAAAGGGAGGGGGTTGAAAGAACAGGTTTGTAATAGAACATTTTGATCCACAGTTAGCTACAACAGAGCTGGTAGGAAGAGCATGGAAAATTGGGTCTAGAGCCCTACACAATTCCTAATTTAAAGTATAACTAATGCCTCAGTTCCATTTTTCACAGAGATATGGCCGCTTAAAGTTTAGTATTTTGTCTCAGACCTACTCAACTTATATAAAAATGGAGGATTTGGATCTCTCAGAAATTCACAAGACCATCTGAAAACGGTTTGATGAAGGAAGCACAAGATATACGGAACATGCTTGATAATTTAGACATTAGGAAACATGAGTTAGCTCTGCTTGAGTAAAACAAATATATGAAAAGCCAAACCACCAGCATGGATAAAATCCAGGCCATTTTTATTTTTCTGCATTGTAAAATTATTCTTCCCTTTAATAGCTTGTTTAAAGACCATTAGCTACTCAACCAAAGGGGAGGGAAAATGTAAGCTAATGCACTGCCAATGAAAAACAAGTTGTGAGGTCAGCCCAAGAAAAGATTATTTCTACTCACAAATGGTTTATGTACACCCTGACTCTTCTGGAACACATTGATTTTGTAATGGGAGGTATTAGACCGCACAGCATATTATTAGAGGAAATGCTTCTGACATATTTATTTTAACCCATTTTAACTTTCTTTAAGTTACTGCCTTGTATCATGGGCAATGTAAGTGAAAATGAATTGGACTTATGACATAAACTTCAGAAAAAAATGCAGTCTTACTCATATGATCTGTAACCACATGAAGCACTCTTGAGGCACAAGAATGTCAAGAAAATGACTGGGAGGAGGGCAGAAAGGGAGGAGGAGCCTGAGGTCAGAGAAAGTAATCAACATACTGAACCTGTAGCCTAGATCTCCAAGGACACAATCCTCTACATTTGAGGGCTGCAATCATATATAAGTAGGTTTCGAAAAACATTGCACATACATGGACACCTTATATTGTCTATTTCAGAATCAATGACAAATGGAAAAATACCTATTCTACATGAGACATTAAACTAAGTTCTGTGCCTTGCTGAATTTCCTATTTGGTGTGAGAATAAAATCCACCTGGACTTAACTGCAATAGCTAACCCACATGGCACCTCTGTGTGAACTAGAAATAGTAGTCCCCGGAAGTCACAGTCCTGAGACTTGGCAAATGATTTGGTAAGTGTTTTGACCTCTGTGGTCTCACACCCGTAAGCAAGGCTCAACCATACACAGCAACCCCGGTCTTGATTACACATGTAAATTCAAAATGTCAGTGTGCAGTCTATACCAGGGCCTTGCTTTCTCCACAGAGAATCTTCCTAAGCATCTTCAGCCAAAATAATATGCTATTAAGGCTTTGAGATTTTATCAGTGATGATTTCAAAGCACACAACACACCACCTCCAGAGCTGTCTTTTCTTCAAGCAAAATGAAAGAAGAAAACCTGCCACCTGTTCCGCCTAAACAATTATCAATCATCATCTATTTTGAGGAAAATCAACCCAGCTGATTGGGTCAGCCTAGAAGATGCAGGCTGGAGATTGGTTAGCAGTCTAAACCTACTTGAGTCTGCAAAGCTCGAAAAATTATATGCCTATCACTGCCCAGCACAATAACAGCACGAAATTGCTGTCTGGAAAGTAGTGGTTACACAATTTCGTTAGTAAATCTGTGTGGAGTCTAGGCCTTCTGCCCAAGCTGATTTCTCATACTTACCCACTCCACCCATCCCCAGCTCCTCATTAGTGCAGGCTGGCTTTCAATTTTAACCCTACAAATGTCTAAATAAGGAAACTTAATAGTTCAGAGTTCTTTGCAAAGCTTTGCTCACCCAATTATCCACAGGCAGCAACCTAGAGTTTTTAAAAGGCTAAAAAACAAAGACAGACACAAAGTACCAAATTGGTCTTTGTATGGAAATTGAAACTAGAGCTAGTAACCTGAACTTAGTCATCTAGAGCACCTATCAGAGAGTTCTATGAACCCTTGATTGACAAAACAATAAGCCGATCCTTTGCCCAACTAGCTACGATATTCCCCTGGGAGGGGATTCTTGCACATAACCCCACTCGAAAAACTGCAAAATGAAGAACATGTGATTACCCAATTAGTAAGTGGAGCCAAAAGTCTTAATTCGGTCTCTTTTCTCAGCACATAGTAGCTGTTCTAGGGAGCCTCTCCACACCTGTATGTATAGTCAACCTTTCCAGGTATTTCTACAGAATTAAAGACAGAAGTGAACTTAACTAGAGCTGATACATATGATACTTTATGTGGAGCAACTTTGAAAGACATTTTGCCATTAATTTAAAGCTGCATTTGTATAAAGAGCTCAATGAGATGTACATTAATTAGGCACACACTCAGTTCAGTTCAGTTCTGTTGCTCAGTCGTGGCCGAGTCTTTGCGACCCCATGAATTGCAGCACGCCAGGCCTCCCTGTCCATCACCAACTCCGGAAGTTCACCCAAACTCATGTGCATCGAGTCAGTGATGCCATCCAGCCATCTCATCCTCTGTCGTCCCCTTCTCCTCCTGCCCTCAGTCCCTCCCAGCATCAGAGTCTTTTCCAATGAGTCAGTTCTTCCCATCAGGTGGCCAAAGTATTGGAGTTTCAGCTTTAGCATCAGTCCTTCCAAAGAATACCCAGGACTGATCTCCTTCAAAATGGACTGGTTGGATCTCCTTGCAGTCCAAGGGACTCTCAAGAGTCTTCTCCAACACCACAGTTCAAAAGCATCAATTCTTTTTTGAGGCAACTGGGGATATTGGATTATGAGCTGAGTGTCAGAAGATACTGAGATGATCCCAATGAATATGTTAATTTTGAAAGATGTGACAGGGGCATAGTGGTTACTTTTTTTTTTACTCAGTCATTTTTAGAGATGTACACTGAACCACATAGGAGTAAAATGACACAATATCTGGGATCTGCACTAAAGTACTTCAGCAAGGAAATAAATAAAGGATGGATGAAGCAAATGTTGAAAATCAAAACTACTATATGTAGTTAATGGATATAATACCCCATGGTGGTGTCTAATTCTTAGTAGGTTGAAATTTCTCATACCTTTTCATAATAAAGCCTTATTAACTAGCCCATATTACAAATAAAGTGAAAACTCTATTTTAGTTCTTTTACTTTTTGCAGGGGAAAGACCAGCAAAATAAAGGCAGATAAAAATTCTTCATAATTTTGAGCAGATCTTTACCAAAGCATGTGGATATCTATCACAGAAGAACAAATAGATTTTTAAAGGATCGTACCCAACATCTTTTCTCCCCTTGATGAGCACCAGAACTGCTAGGTGACTGAATCAATAGCCTTTGAGAAATCAACTCATTCCTAATGAAGTCGTGGATTCCGACCTAGGCCTGCCTGAATAGCCACCTGAGGAACTTCTCACTTGCCCTTGGCACCACAACAGAGCCCTGACAGAAAGAGAGACTGGAGGCCAACTTGTAGTTCTGTACCTGGTAAGCAATGTAGCTGACTCTTGCTAAAGCAATACAGAAAGATCTTCCTTAAACCAAAGCCTGTGTAAATGGTGATTAGTAAGATTTTGCTTTCCACATTCTTTCATGAGAAAGGCACCCATACCCTTTTTCCCAGGCCACTTCACAGAAAGCAAGCAAGGATTAGGATTCAGTTGAATGTCTGTTCAAGCCACAGCCCAAGTAAATAATTTAAACTGAAACCGATTCAGCCTCATCAGGGAAGTTTTACATTAGGACAAATTGATTTATTTCTATTTCTATTACTTACATTGATAATAAATAGTTATGTGAAACTACATCTCAACTTTCCTTTACATGCATCATTTTTTGAGCTGTCTTCCACTTGAGTGTCTTTTATAAGATGTCTACCTGGATCACAAGTATATAACTGTATTTCAAATCACCTGGCCATCATGTTAATTTCTTCAGTCATGAGACAAATGTAAGTATGAAACAACCAAAATCTGATGAAAGGAACTGGTCTCTTCTGCGTGGCAGACTGAAATATAGGACCAAGAGAAAGTTGGGCCTTCAATAATCATCCCTAATTATAATATCCAGTGATACTTAGTCAAATGTGCTATTTCATGTACATTAGCATATATTATGTATGCACTATTTTCAGAGCATCCTGTTACTTACAGTGTTGAGGTCAGGTTGGAAAAGTATATGATTTTACTTCAATGACATGTTGCTACTGCCAGAGATCTTGGCATTCAGAGTGAAATCTCAGTGGATTAAAATGATAATTGTTCCAAAAAGAAATTTTAAAAGAAGAGATTTCATCATTTTTCACTTTCAAAGTTCCTGAAGCACAGTGACTCAGTGCTGTCTCTAACGTTGACAATAGAACTGAGAGCTTTAAACTTATCTCTAGGTCAGACTCCTTAACACATCAGTGACTCAGTTTTCTTATTTGTACAACAGCAGTAAGCTGCCTGACAAGACAACTGTCATAGATATCTAGTGAAACTTTTTTAACAGAAGTTTTAAATTTCTCAAACTGATACATGGAAAAACAAGGATAGCCTGATTATTTAAAAAAAAAAAAAGTGAAAAAAAATTAAATTCACACCTTACATTTCTTAAACAAAACAAATTATTTGCAGAAGGACAAAATGTATAATCTTTCAAACAGACAAACTGGAGAGAGAATAAGGAATCAACCAAAAAATAACCTTATTATAGTACTTTGTACAATCATGTTAGAACTATCAAACTGCAAGAAAGCCATTAAACTATCCAATCACAATGCATTTGATTCGGGTAATAAGGAGTTAACAATATTGCTGTATATTTGCACAGCAATATAAAATTTCCTATATGCTTTCTCATTCATTACTGTGTTTTATCTAAATCACCTTGTGAAGGAAATCAGGTAAGCATTATCTCTGTCAGACATTAATCAAGGGCTCAAACCCTCTGCTATTAAACGGCCCATCAGAGATTACAAGCAACTAAAAGACTAAATACTGGAAGCCAGGTCCTTTGGTCCTCTATTCAGTATTCTTTGGCTAATAATCCAATATCTCGTACCAATAAAATGTTACTTGGGTCATGAATAGTTTTTTTTTAAATATTTATGGGAGTATAGTTGACTTACAATGTGCTAGTTTGTACCAAAGTGAATCAGTTATACATATACATATATCCACTTTTTCAGATTATTTTCCCATATAGATCACTACAGTGTAATTGATGATATACATGTCAATTCCAGTCTCCCAATTTATCCCTCCATTCCGTTACCCCCTGGATAACGATGTTTGTTTTCTATATCTGTGGCTATTTGTATCATTTTTATTGTTGTTGGATACTGGTTCCCCACATGGAAGTTCAGGCTGTGACATCACAAGAACCCAATCAAACAAATAAGAAATCAAGCTAGAAGTTTCTCAACTTTCAAAATTACAGAAAGGACACAAACATGTACAAATAGGTTCATTTGACGGAGTATATATTCTAAGAGGAAAAAACCAGCACATTTCTTTTTCAAAAAATCTCTTTTCAACAATTCATACTCTCAAAATGTCTGGCCTATAGGGAAAGAATTCCCAGCTAATAATAATATGTTGAGTGCTTCTGCACCCCAGCACTGGTCTGCAAGATTTAAGAATAGGCATAACGGAGGACCCTTGCCCAGAAGCATTTTAAAGTCTATTGGACATACGAGATCAGCATATAACATTAAGACTCATGACAGGAGTTCGGAATAAGGAAGGGCTTTCAGAAAGCTGATGGCTTAATGGAAGAATGAGAGCATTATGAGACACCACCTGGAGAGGTTAGATTTATAAAGAAAAACACGGCAGACATTTCCAATCTGGTGAAGATGTTCAGGGCGTGTAGAAGGAAGGAGAGGTGATGGAGCAGCAGGAGGAAACAGAGATGCAGAGACAAATGCTGAGTAAATGGAAGACTGGAGGCGCTGCAGTTGAAATTCAGGTCTCCAACCCTAAACAATGAGCTCTTATACCATTGTGCTCCTCCTAACTGGTCTTCCTGCCTCCATTCTGGCACCCCTGTCCAAGAAAGTCTCCACTCTATTAAGTTTCTTTCTGACACACAATTCTGATCAGCTCGGTCTCCTCAAATCTCTTCAGTGACTTACTATGGCTTTCAAAAAGAAGTGGAAACTGGAACATGGCATACAAATACCCAACAAGACCTGGACTCAATCTCTTTTCTGACAGGTCCACCATATGTAACTTTTGTTTCAGCCACTAACATCAATCCACAGCTCCTTTACTGGGCATGCTACCACATCTCTCTACCTTTGTATACATTGTTCCCTTAAATGCCTTTCCCTCCCCTTCATCAATTAATGCCTCATTCTTCAAGCCTTGGTGCAAATACCACCTACTATGGTAAGCCTTTCCTTCCCACACTCAAGCATTCAATTTGAGTCAGACGCCTCTCCATGATGTTTCTATTATCACCCTCCTCTGCATATTCCCATTGTTCCTTCATCACACAGCTCTGTAACTGCTAGTTAACTTCCCTGTCTCCCTCACTAGACAATGGCATCTTTATATCACCAACCTTCAGAATAATGCCTAGCACATAGTAAGTGCTCAGTTAAGTCTTTGTGGCATACAGGAACCCACTATGCTCTCCTTTATCAATTAAAATCAAAACATGTTTAAACCAATTAAAAACAAATAACCCAATATTCAGAAAGTTATATAAGAACCAGAATATTAACTTCTGTTACTTCAAGTTACTAACGCAACTACACTATCTAAACAACCAAAGGCTTTAGGAATTATACAGAAATACAAAGTCAAAATGCAAAAATGTCAAAGAATGCTACACCACTCTACCCCACAGTATGGTTCTACCTTTAACACTGTGCTTAGTCGCATCTGACTCTTTGTGACCCTTTGGATTATAGCCCTCCAGTTCCTCTGTTCATGGGATTTTCCAGGCAAGAATACTGGATGGGTTAACATTTCCTTTTCCAAGGGATCTTCCTGACGTATGGATCGAACCCAGGTCTCCTGCATCTCCAGCATTGGCAGGCAGATTCTTTACCCGCTGAGCCATCAGGGAAACCTGCCTCTTACACTAGCCTCTTTTAATGGTTAAATCACTGCCTGAAATATGTGCGATTCAGGATGTCCTTCATGACACTTCCCGAGTGTTCTGAACTACTTGAGTTGACAAAACACATTCCATGGTTGACATCAAATTGCCAATTAATTAAGATTCATGTTGTTTGATGACATGCTACAATCTGGGCCTAACCAGACGGTTTACATAAAATACAAAGCTCTACTACTAAGGCATTATTCAAATAGTGATGAGTCCAAAACAAGGTTGCCTTCATTAAAAAGAACCAAAATAAAAGGGTCATTATGAGGCTGTATATATGAAGAAGAGTGAAGTAAGCTTTATTAAACTGATCTAACTAATCCCATGCAGAAGTCATTAAAAGTCCTGAAATGTTGCTCTGAAAACTTCTCACTAATACCCATCCAAAGGTTAAAGGATATAAATAAAAGTCATTCCTCTCTATAGAAAACGTGTCTTCCTTCTCCAGTTTCCCAGAACAATGAGAAACTAAATGAAAACAACTGAATCACAACCCTTATACTGTATGAATCCACTATACCATAGCTATGGTGTTAAATTTTCTACACGGTAGAAACTTTCATTTTAGCTAATACTATATAGATGTTTTTAATTAACTGTTTACTGACAGATGAACTATCTTCAATATCAACCACTGATGCAGTCAGTGTTATTTCCCTTCTCCCTTGTCAATGACCTCCTCCTCTTCCCAGTTTCTTCAAGTGGAATCAACTGGTAATTTCCTTTACTCTCTGGTAACCCAACAGTTTCATTCTTCTATAGGAGACACATGCCTTTAAGGAACTGATGAAAACTAGGGGGCCCAGAAAAATAAATGTATCTACATACACTCATATTTTTTCATATGATTTCAGTTTAAGAACCCTTATCCCCAAAAATCACCTACACAAATAATTTCTATTACTATATGGTGCTCTCTTACAACCTCCCACAACATCTTACACACACACAGACACATGAACACAATTAAGGACTACTACAGTGATTAACAACATAATACTCAACATTATAAAATTTAGTCCAGGTAATGCTTTACCCTACCAACAATATTTCAAGAATCCCAGATGAACTCCTCTCTTAGGCCTTAGAACATGTTGACCACTTCAATAAGACAACTCAAAATAAGGAGTAAGGCATTTATTTTAAAAGTTCACCAAGTCTTATTATTTGGTCAACTTTAAAACCTTAAAATGAACTGAAATGTTGTCCTAAATATGTGTTTATGAAGTCTGAGATATCTGCTTGTAAAATCATGTAAGGCTCAAAAGTTATTTTGAGTACAAAAGAAAGTTCCCATTGATATCAACAAACTCTTGGATTCAGATACTTGTTCTAATGTATTAATCTATGTTCAACACCAAATAGTGTTAGCTAGGAACTGAAAGTGATACCATCTCACAACTATCTAGTTACCTTATCAAAGCATAAAAGATGAAACAGGACAAATGACCAAAGGGAAGGGAAGCATAGAATCAAGGTGTTATTACTAACAGACAGAGATAAGTGCTTTTTCTTGAACTCGTATATCCCAAAAGTGGAAGGCTCTTGCTGGATGTACCAAACTTTGTGGAAACTATCAGTTCACTTTTATTTTTGTTTAAACTTTTAATCACTGTTTAAGCCAGTTCTGTATTGGGTCCAAAAAGAGAAAGAAAGAAGAAACATGATCACTCTTTTACTGCAAAATGATAAATTTCAAAAATCACATCAGGATTTTTATATATTAAACTTGGCGATAGAAACAACGAACTTTTCTAAGTTTTGTAATAGGAGTACCCATTAAACCTCTGTCAGGGCAGATAATTCACAAAGAGCTTGTGACTCAGTTTCTTCATTTGTAAATACTAGAGGGGAGAGTGGTAACAGGACACATCAAGTAACTGTCAGTTTGCCTCAAGTTAAGGTGGAACTGATGAGACCTTAGACTGGTTGTTTTATTACACCCTGCTAGGTCCCTTTCCACATAATAGAAGGCTGTAAATTTCCTGTAACCATAACACTTCGATCACTATTTTCCAATCTGGACAGTCCATAATTGAAAGGCAAACAGAGGGCAAGAAAGAAGCACAACAGGTATCAATACATACTAAATGGCCAGATGGCCTAAGAAAAGTCTTTAGTTATAAGGTCACTGCGTCCTTCCTTATAACCCAGTTGCTGGTTAAAACTGAAAACTAAATATACAACATGTGGCTTTTGCGCTCCAAACAAACAGAACTTTCGGACAGGAGGAGTATTTGCTGAATTTGAGCTGGAAAACCATGTCCCCTCTGGCATCGGAATGAGAAAGTTTATTGATAAACGTCTGCCTAATATTTGCCAGGGCTGACAAAAAAAAAGTCTTTAGCCAATACGCTGTATGAATTTGACCAGTTTTGAAGTTTCACTATTATTATACCATTTTTCTATAAGCTCAAGGCAAAAAAGAAGGAAAAAAAAAAAAAAAGAGGAACCTTTTTAACTGATGAGTTGAAGAAACCCCAGTATTTCCCAATCTGATACCAGGCCCCATAGATTTCATTCCTCCGCACATGAAGTCAGTGGCAGGAAATGGACTGCCTGCTCTCACTCGTTCAGACACTCTCAAGACGGGCGATTTGTGCAGTCGGTCTACTGCTTTTGAGCGTTCTTAATCTACTAAGTGGAAGTCCTGGACGACTGGCGATCGCACACACACGACAGTTGGCGGTGCCTCCTCCAGCCTCTAACTCCCACGCCCCCCCACTCTTAAAGAAATGTTTCTTGGGCGAGCACATGGAGAGGCGAGGGGGGGGGACACGTAGGCGCCTCTTCCTTAGATATCTGGTCAAGCAGAAAATACTGGGGGCCTAAGTTGTGTGCTTTTTGTTGCGGTAGTGGTGGGATTTTTGTTTGGTTGGTTGATTGGTTGTTTTTTTTTTTTTTTTCTTTTGTAAGTCTGTGAGTGGGCTCCCTAGTACTGGGGCTGAAAAAAAGAGAGGTTCCCCTGCCCGGACCCTAAGCGTTAAAGAGTCAAAACCCCAGCAATTGATACGGATGGGAGGGGAATGAAATCGCGCAAAGAAGGATCGCGCCCCCAAGTTAGACCAACAACAGCCCCTACCCTGTACGCGGGGTCTCCCCAAGTTGGGGTGGGGCCTTTCTCCTTCCCGCACCGCCTCCCGGCTGCCAAGACGGAGAAAGGAGTTAACTGGAGAAGGGGGTGCTCTTCCGCCCCCACGCCGTCTCCGCGCCTCGGCGTGGCCGCTGCTTTAGCGGCTCCCCGAGTTGCACAGCGAGGTCGCGGGTCACCCTTGGGAGGGGGCCCCGGGTCCCCCCGTGTTCAACGGCAGGAGGATCCCGGGGCTCTCGCTGTCCCTAAGGCCGGCGGGGGCTGCGGGAGCACTCACCAATTTAGGTTTGTTTTTCGTTTCCTCTTCGTTGGCGGCCCGGCTCCCCGCGCTCCGCTTGTTGCTTCGGCCCCCACCGGGCTCCTCGCCGCTGCCTCCCGCGCCCGCCGCCGCCGCCGCCCCGGGCTGCTCCATCTTTCTTCGGCCCTGTCACCTGTGCCCTGGAACCCCACTTGTGCTTCACTGAGGAAGCCCCTCGGGGCGCTCTCGCTGCCCCGCGCGGATTCGGCAGCGCCTCTTCCTGGAAGGGAAAGTGGGTCTGCCGATTTCACGTCCCCGGGGCTCGCGGCTCCCAGGCACCCCAGACTCGACAAGCCGTTGCCACTACTGTGCGCCGGGGCAAGCCCTGCCCCCGAGCGGCTGTAATTACCACGGTCGCCGCCGCCCTCAGGGCGGTGTTTGGGGTGGAGGGAAAGTAGGTGCCTATCTCTTTAAGAGGGCCTCCGCACACGTGATTCATCAAAGTGCCCGCAGTCCGCCGCCCGGGCGCGGAAAGCTGCTTCCTACTCCCGCTGCCGGGCGGCCCGGCTACTGAGCATGCCCGGCGCGGCGACGGCTGCCAAACGAGAGGACTTGAAGCTGAGGTTAAGCACTGATTTCCCTTCCTAGGGGCCTAGCGTGCAATGGAAGGGAACTAGCCGAGAGAGGGGAGGTGTAGCCCATTTTAGAGATGGGGACACTGAGGCCTGGGAGGATTCACGTGTGAGTTTTACCTGAGACTCCGCTTCCGCTCGTGTAGGCCAGAGCACCTTCCCCGGCTGGCCGAGGCCTTGCCGGGGGTGTGGTTGTGCTCCACTCCGTGGGAGGGGTTCATTGGCAAGACAGCTGGCACCCCGCAGGAGCACCGCCGTGGGGAGCGCTGATTAATTGCCTAGACAGACTGTGCGGGTCGAAGTGGAAGGAGTGGGTGTTTTCTGTTGCCATGATTGCGTTGAGGCCAAAGAAACGCAGTCATTCCTTCATTCCCAGGCTGCGAGGTGGGAGAGGCAGCAGCCGCCCACCGCTTAATCCAGAGGGGCGAAGCACCTATGGCGAGCTAACAGTTGGATTGAGTGCTATTTTCAGTGTTCCGAACTACTTTAGGTTTAGAGTTGTGGGGAGCGAGTACGAACTCGTGTGTCAAAGCTTTGTTAAAAATGTAAATCTCTAGACAAATGCTAGGTAACAGCGAAGCAGCCACAGGGCACCGCGGGTATTCTTAATTTTTCACCCTAGAGTTGTCAGGAAGAGGCCCACGCCTCTTTAAAAACAGTGTTCGCACTGAGAACAATCGCGGGACCTGGCAGAACTTGAATGAACCACCTTCATACAACCTAGAGAAGCTAGAGATGTAAATTTAGATCCCATGTGCCTGTTATTCATATATCTTCAGGCTCTGATCTTTTTGCCCTACTCCCCTTCAACCTAAACTGCTAATTTTTTATGAACACATTTATTGAGAGTGTATTACGATAAATTTGACCATGCTGTAGATGAGATGAGGCAAGTAAATTGGAAAGTACAATAAAAACAATGTTAGACATCTGAAAGCAGTCTTAATGCTGGCTTTGCCATTGTCCTTAACTTGCTTTTTAATTATGCAGGTGGTAAACTACCCGAGGACAGCAGAGAAGAGGGGATACATGCTTCCAGACAGGGTGGGCAAGGAGGCCTAAGGTAAATTTGTAGGATTTCCTGTTTGACTTAAAATTTGATGTGTATTCTGAATTTAACTCACTACACACACATGCACACACATACACACTCATGCATGATTTAAATTATTTAAATGCCCCTCTCCTGAAAAATGGCATAGAAATGGATGCTGCAGTAAGATGTGACCTGGTTATCCACTGCTTTCAGATAATTCCTGTTTGACAGACATGGATATGAGCCATAGCTGAGGGTGCTCTGAGCTCAAATGTTGCTTCGTAATCTGCTCAGTAGATCTTCATTGAGCTTCTTAGAGCAGGGTACCCAACCTCTGAGATCTAATGCCTGATGATCTGAGGTGGAGCTGAGGTAATAATAATAGAAATAAAGTGCATAATAAATGTCATGTGCTTGAATCATCCTGAAATATACACTGCTTCCAACCTGGTCTGTGGATAAATTATCCTGCACAAAACCAGCCTCTGGTGCCAAAAAGGCTGGGGACTGCTGCCTTCAAGTATACCAGGTGATATCCAGAGTGCTGTGTGTTAGGAGTATGAACCTCACAGTTTCTGCCCTTTAGAACTGCCTAGTCTGCTTGGAAATGGCAACCCACTCCATTGTTCTTGCCTGGAGAATCCCAGGGATGGGGGAGCCTAGTGGGCTGTCGTCTCTGGGGTCGCACAGAGTCGGATGCGACTGAAGCGACTTAGCAGCAGCAGCAGCAGTCTGCTTGGAGAGACTGACCGTTACTGACTGTACTTCAATAGATAGGAACAGGGAGACTGTGGAGCACACAAGAGTGCCGGAGGCTCTCGGACACCTTCCCAAAGAGGATGATGTTTGAATTGAGTCTAAAGGGTCAAATTAAAGTCACTAAGTATTTGGTGACAGCGTGCTAAGTTTTGGATACCCTACTAGGCATTACAGCGGTGAACAAGATGGTGAACAATATGGATGTGGTTTGCTCTTATGGAACTTTCTGGCTATTGGGAACGATATTAAACAAACAAAAAAAAAGTATTGAGCTATTACAAGGTAAAAAAGAAGAGTGAAGAGCATCCCAGGCAAAGGAAATGACCATAGCATGTGCAGAGACTCTGTGGTTAAGAAATTGAAGGCAACGGATTGGGGTTGTTCATGGTAAGAGAAGAAGCAGAACAGATAGGCAGCTTCCAGATCATGAAGGTCCCCACTTACAGATCTCATTGGTCTGGTTTTAAAAGCAGTGATGCTTGGTTCCTCAGTTGTGTCCAACTCTTTGTGACCCCATGGACTGTGGCTCGCCAGGCTCCTCTGTCCGTGGGATTTTCCAGGCAAGCAGGCTGGAGTGGGTTGCCATTTCCTCTTCCAGGGTAAAAGCGGTGAAGGCATTATAATACAAGTGACTCCTGTTTTTGGTGTGCGAATACTTGAAAATGGGTCGACATTATTTTCAGAGTCAGGCTGGGTTGCAGCATTCTCAGGCCAGGTGAAGCTACATTTGAAACCAAAGAAGACGTGCATGTAAAAGGTACATAATCTGCACCACAAAAAATGAGGAAAATCTGTCCCTGAGATGACTTAACATTTGACCTTATTGTGATTATCCCAGCCCGGTCTTCATTCTGGATGTTTCTTTTCAACATTTTGCTCCAGTTCATGTAAACAGTCATTACAAATAAGCAAACCCCCTTCTTTCAAACATCAGGGTCTCTCTGGAAAGCTAGCACACATAAGGAGCCACTGGTCCCCTGCAAGGATACTTTGTCCACTGATCATGAACCAGGCACTTCACCAAGTTCAGTCCTAGGACTGCTCCCACTGTATCTACGTTTCTTTATTTTCACCTTCCTGGGACACACAAATAGGCCGGTGGGTGAAAATACAGCTTTTCTCTGATGCTGTAGAAAGGAGGCTGCTACCATCTGTTGGGACTTCAAAAGTGTGTGTTAGACCCCATGACCTTGTAGTGTCTCCTTCTAATCACTTATGAATTTAGTACCCAGTTAACATTAAAAGCCAGCCCTTGGAGAAATGAAAGATAAAAGGCTGCTAGGTTCTGTCTTTCTTCAAACTGATCTTAGAGTCACCCATTACCCCCAGAGGTTTCTGATGATCCTTATTAGTATCAATCTGGCTTTCTGTGTCTCCCTTCTGCTACGTGTTCTCATCTAAACAATCTGGACAATTAATAGAGAAATTAAAGCTGGCATAGATTAGACAAAAGTAAGAAATTGAAGGCAAAAGGAGAAGAGGGCAGCAAAGAATGAGATGGTTAGGTAGCGTCACCAACTCAAGAGGCATGAGTTTGAGCACACTCTGGGACATAGTGAAGGACAGGGAAGCTGGGCATGCTGCAGTCCATGGAGTTGCAAAGAGTCAGACATGACTTAGTGACTGAACAACAATAGAAAATCACTCCCTCCAAGGTCATGGCAAAAATATTTATGAATTAGAGGTGGCCTGAGAATAAACAAGTACTTATTAAGCACATACTACATGGGCAACACCAAACTAGTCACATGAATAAAAAAGGACCCGATGTTTTGCTCTCAAAGCACATGTGTCTTCCTGAGAAATCTCCTGTTCTGCAAAATTGCGCACTAAACAGAATTTCTGGGGAAAGCGTGGTTAGGGAAGATCACTTAGACTGAGTACAACTTTTTAGCCAGAGCTCTAATGAAAACACTCAGGAGATTGAATCTCCATTGGCATCTACACCCAGTGGCACAGTCATCAGTGCTTTGAATCCTTCATGCTTCCTCTTTCCCTGATGTGAATCCTCAAGGGCATATACTTTTAATAGATGCCATTTTCTTCAGAATTAAAAATCTAATTGAAGAATACCCAACTTGGTAGAAGATCCCCCGGAGGAGGACACGGCAGCCCACTCCAGTATTCTTGCCTGGAGAATCCCATGGATAGAGGAGCCTGTTGGACTACAGGCCATAGGGTCTCAAGGAGTCAGACAGAACTGGAGTGACTGAGCATGCATGTACAGCTTTGTAGAGGGCTTCCTGGGTGGCTCAGATGGTAAAGAATCCGCCTGCAATGCAGAAGACCTGGGTTTGATCCCTGGGTCAGGAAGATCCCCTGGAGAAGGGAATGGCAACCCACTCCAGTATTCTTGCCTGGAGAATTCCACGGACAGAGGAGACTCGTGGGCTACAGTCCCTGGCGTCGCAAAGAGTCAGACACGACTGAGCAACTAAACAACTTTGTAGACACACATGATGAAAGGTCTTCACAGCGTCACCAACTAGTTAATGTAGTGGGCGACTTAGAGGTTGTTGAAACCACTAAACCAGCCACACAAAAGGGACAGACTTTGGGGCAGAATTATTATTTTATTTCTGAAAGCCTTCATATATCATGAAGGCTTCTCTTTAATTGTGAGAAAGCTGGTTCCTGATCATGTTGAAACTTAAAGTGCTAAAACACTTCGCATGTGAAGCAGCTGGCCTTCCACCTAATTTTAGTGACACTGTTCTCCTACTGATTAATCACTAATGTGCTATTTGTGATACGCAAACCCTTGTAATAGAACAGACTGTAAAATATATGTTCTTTGCCATCAATAGGTATAAAATGTGCTTGAGAAAACAAACAAGTGAAATGTGTAGAAATATAAGAGGAAAGTGGCTGCCTAATTCTGAGGTGAGAAAAAAAAGAAAAAGTGAAAGTCACTCAGTTGTGTCCAGTTCTTAGTGACCCTATCCTATGGACTGTAGCCCACCAGGCTCCTCTGTCCGTGGGAATTCCCAGGCAAAAACACTGGAGCGAGTAGCCATTCTTTCTCCAGAAGATCTTCCCAACCCAGGGATTGAACCCAGGTCTCGTGCATTGCACAGATTCTTTATGGTCTGAGCCAATGAGGTACTAACTGGAAATTCAGGATAACATGGTGAAGGGGTGAGATGAGTCAGACCTAGAATAGATGAAGAAGTTTTCAAGGAGAACTTGAGCTGCCAAGGCCTGAAAAAGAAATGAGACTTCAATAGGCAAAGCAAAGAAAGGAAGGAAGGAAAAGACAGCATATAGAATGGCCTGGAAGCAATACTGGCCAAAGGGGCTTGAGTAGAATGGTGAGAATATAGATTTTGAATAATAGTAGGAAACATGGTTCTCCCCATAGCATTTGCCCAGCACGTAAACAGATTTGAATATCAGACATGATAGTAATGACTGATAAGACTCTAGCAGAAATGTTATAAAATAAAAGAATATTTTAAGGAGCTGATCTGGCAATGGTATGCAGAATAACTGGAGGGACTGATTTTCAAACTTATTTTTCTCTCAGTCCAAATTTTTTGTCCCCAAACAAAAACTTTACAGAACCTCAGTGTGTACAACAGATATGAATCTAGCTGACCTGTAGGAGTGGAGATTACAGTCCTCATGACCACTTGGCTTCTCTCATCCTCTGAGGTGACCCTCTGAGGCACCAGTGCTGAACTCTAGCTGAAACTAGATAAAGTCCTGGCTGGATAAAGTCATGAGGATCAGAACTAAAGTGGCCCCAGAGGAAATGAAGAAAAAGGAACGAATCCAAGAAATATTTAAAGGAACACATTGTTCCTCTCCACAGATTACAGACAGGATGCAAATGAAAAAAAAAAAAAAGGAAACAAGAATTACTAAAACACTGGCTCAAGGCAATAAAAACCCAGTAGTAAAAAGGGAGATAATATCTCAGCAGGTACTTGTTTTTGGCACACAGAGCCAGACCAAGGAGCCTGATACCCAGACACTAAAGAGACTCGTTAGGGCAGGACAAGAAAACTAACAAGGTTCCTATAGTCACCAACAGAAAGAGTCTGGGAATGCTGGAAAAACAGAAAGATTGTGTAACAGTAGGCAAGAAGCAGGCAGAGAGCTAAATTCTGGAAGTCCAACAATGGATGTCCTGGCTGGCAGGCAGAGAATAGAATCCACTCTGTAGGCAGAGGCTGAAGCAATCAGTATGTAGCAGGAATCCAATCATGGGAATTGGGATTAAGAAACAAATGAGCAATTCCTTAAGAAGTCTGGCAAAACAGTGTACCATGCCTAAAGGAACTGGCACATCAGATGAAGTCCAGGAAAAGAGGCAGAGACAGACAAATAAAAATGGCACACAAGACACCCAGTTACTTCAGGTAATCTGTGAGCTCAGAGTAGGACCACAGATAATAGGTCCATAGGGTGCTAAATGACCCAAACTACTGAAATAATGGCTTCTTGAATCGTCTCTGACTAGGAACAGGATTGGTCCCTGCAGAAGAAAAGTGGACAACAAGAAAAGGCCTGGGAGCGGTAATGACCAATAATGGTCACTTACCTGGAGGTAAAAGTTCTGTTGTGAGGATTTACAGGGTTTGGTGCAGCCACAGCCCCACAGAAAATTCGTCCAAGAGACAATAGTGACAGTGTCTCCTTTTGGGGAAAATGTTGAGACTGGTAGAGATTTTGAGAATACCCAGATTTGTGTCATCTATGGTTTTATACAGTATGCTGAAAAGCAGCCCTCTGAATTTTATCTGGAAAATATGCGTCTAACAAAGAACAGATTTCCTGTTCCACATTAACCAAAGACAGAGAGTGATCTTCAAAAGTGCCTTGACAGGTCACGTATGGTGACTGTCCAATCTATAAGTTACTGAGACATAGATGTAGTAATAAACTGAGAGAAAAACATGGTCTGCTTGCTAAAGTATGTGAATCAGTGAAGCACTCACTGGTGGTCACAGGGATGCTATTCATTTTTGAAGTTGAGGGTTTTTGTTTAATCAGGGTAAACAGTTTCTTGAAGATGAGTAAGTTCAAGACTACAATTATGCAATTAAAATTGATTATCTCTTTTATGTTGTGGTTTGTGTTTATTTTCTAACTTTTTCAAAATATAATTACTTGAAAATTCAGGAATACCTATTTGACATCTGTAAATAATAATAAAAACATGTTCTCATATCTGGACATCAGTAGTTAGGCAAGTCTTAGAAGTAGGTTTATTTTGTTTTCTATATTGTCTCGTATAAATTTTAACAACTTTATTGATATATAGTTTGCATATCATACAATTCATCTTTTTAAATGTATAATTCAGTGGTTTTTAGTATATTCCCCCAAGTTGCACAACCGTCATCACAATCAATTTTAAAATCTTTTCATCACACCAAAAAACGATCCCTTCTTTAGCCGTCTAAACTCCCCAGTTCCAAGTCACTCCCTGCACCCCCTCCCCTAGCGCCCGACCTGAGGCACCACTAATTCACTTTATGTCTCTGTAGATTTGCCTATTCTGGACATTTTACATAAACAGTATCATACAACACAGGCTTGTATTATATGATTGTATCATACAACACATGTTTTGTATACAATACATGGAGTTTTGCAGCTGGCTTCTTTCTCTGAGAATAATATTTTCAGGATTCTAGCATCCCACATCAGTTTTTATTTGTTCATTATTACCTTGTTTTTTCTTGGACACAAATGCAGATCAGTTGTTTAAGCCACCTTCCCTGTTATACACACAGTAACATATACCTACTTGAAGTCGAAAAGAATTGATAATCCTCTCACAAACACCACAATCTTGCCCCCCTTCCGTGGCAAAAGCAGGAGATGTGGAGGATTGATTTTCCTATACAATGACATAATAGAATGATTTCTTTCTGAGCCAAGACCTGCTATTTTATGGAAAGGACCACAAATGCTATATTTAATCACCTATACATTATGTACCAGAACAATTCTTAGAAGTTTATATTAATGAATTAAACAGAGAAACCCAGAAACCAATTACATTAAATTATATTTTACCTAATATAGTAGCAGAGAATATATAGGTCTTTACTTTCAAGTCTTCCATTATAACATTTTAGAAGCTAAAATGTATAGCAGAGTCATTTAGAAAGGCTTCTTTGAGATTTACACATGATTTTCCAGGAAAATTTTTAGGAAGGAGTTTTGGTCACTGGATGATTTCTTGGCAACTAGATTCAAATATCTCTGTCTTGCAGCTACTTTTATCATATTTATTTTCTCAAGTAGCCCTGTATCATTGACTTTCTGCTACCTTCAAAACAGAAAGGCTAATTTGAGCTGCCATCTCTTCAATACTAGCAGCTTCATCTTACACCTTGACATTACACAAGGGCAGACCTGCCTCTAAACTCTATGAACCAATGCTGATTTGCATAAAAATTTCCATCCTTAAATTCCTCACCATGTTGTTGCTTTATACCATCAAAATGCCCAAAGTCTTTCTTGGCTTGGAGAATGGCCAAATTCAAAGATACACAGGGTCAAGCTTGATCCCAAATCTACAGAAGAAATCTTCCATCACAGGCACTGCCCAATGATAAAACTACTATTAGAAGATTGCTTTTTTCCCTTTTTATACTACTTTTGATGATTAAAACTATAAAATAACTAGATTTTATTTTAGCTAGCATATTAAAGCATATACATATAATTTAAATTGAGATATTAATGCATATTGAGTAGTAACTATGTCTAGGGCATGGTGCTAAGGATAAATGACTGCTACACTATTCATCATCTCAGTGGGCTTAAAATGTAGTCAAGGCAACTGGCAGGTATAGATTTAACTGCAAAAGAATGTTACAGAAGCATATAGGAGGAAGAGAATGGGGAATATTTCATGGAAAAGCTGAACCTCTTAAGTATAAGTAGTATCCCCAAACTTGAAACTTAAAAGGGTATTTGATGGAGAGGGAACAGCATGACCTACAGCATAGAGATAGAAAAATGTGGGCTGAATTTGGACTAGTCATCTAATGGGACTGGAGAGTAGGTTTTGTAATTGTATGGTGTGTGCTTAGTCGCTCAGTCGTATCCAATTCTTTGTGACCTCATGGACTGTAGCCCGCCAGGTTCCTCTGTCAATGGAATTTTCCAGGCAAGAATACTAGAGTGGGTTGCCATTCCCTTCTCCAGGGTACTTTCCCAACCCAAGGATACAACCCAGGTCTCCTGCATTGCAGGCAGATTCTTTACCATCTGAGCCACCAGGGAAGCCCTTGTAATTGTATAGTGGGAGATAAAGCTGAGAAAGCACAATGAGGCCAAGTTGGGAAAACTTGAAATGCCATCCTGAACTCTGAATTTATTCTTTAATTTGTGAGAGATTTATGAACAGGAAAAAAACACATGATTAGCCCTATATTTTAGGGAAATGCTCTGGCATTGGTATGTAGAATGGTTTGTAAGATGAGAAACTAGAGGCAGGGAGATACATTAGGATATCACTTTCAAAAGCTGTTCTTCCCCAGGGAGGTGGGAGGGGGGTTCATGTTTGGGAACGCATGTAAGAATTAAAGATTTTAAAATTTTAAAAATAAAAAAAAAAGCTGTTCTTTTACTGGGGAATAAGAATGTTAACTCAACCTGAGTGCCAGCAAGGAGACATGACACCATGCAGTTATCCACAATAGTCCAGAGAAGGAGGAACTGCAAGGGTGAGCCAAGGAGAAATCTACTATGAGTAACCAGGAGGCAAAAATCAATAAAGACAATGTAAAGGACTAACATCCCCATTAGACTTGACTTGTAGACCCAAAAATTTGTAAGATAGAGTCAGGATCATAATGAGAAGCTGTCTTACAGAACAAAGGAGAATTGGTGGTAAATAGCCTGGAGGCATCCATAGCTTAACTTTATTGGTTGGTGGATATGAGATGCATGGATGTGTTGGACTGGTTCAAGGGACCGAGCACAGTTAGTTAGATATTTTGATGATATTCTCACGATAAGTAGTCCATGAACTGAAACAGTAGAAAAGAGAACAGAAAGATAGGAACAGATTTTACAGGTATTAGTCTCAGGATTTGATTACCTTATATAGGCAATTGGGGAATGGAAAGAGTAGAAGATAATTCTGACATTTCAGTACCGAATAACAGAGTGATAATATTGCAGGTTAGGAATCTAGGAGGAGAAACATTTGGAAAATATCAATATAATGCTGAAATGGAAGCCACATTTCAGGTGTCTGCAGATGGAAATGGCATTAGACATTAGGTCTGGTGTTCCTGAGAAAGTTCAGAGACAGAGATGAAGATTTAGAGTCATTTACCTAACTAGCAGGTGACGATGTGGGAGTAGGTGAGATGACCAGGGAAGAGACTATAGAGGGTTATGAGAACCAAAGAAAAAAGGTTATTGAAAGCTCATTTTTAAGTGTGGACAAGGGAAAAAAATCATCCAAGGCTATCACCTAACAAAGTTTATTACTCATAGTAGATCCTTTGATTTTAGTACTGAGTGACAAGTAGGGTCATGATAGCAGGATGCTAGAATGCAGATTGGGAATCTGGGAAAAGAAACATTTTTGGTATTGGATGGCGGGATGTTAAGAAAATGTTCAGAAACATCCATTCAGGTACAATGGGATCCAGGAAAGTACAGCGACACAGAGGCCAGACATTAAAGAGATGGTAAGCAGCAGAAAAGTAGAGAAGGATGAAGTCTTCCTGTAGAAAATATAGAAATCAGGAAACTGAGGAACAGATTTCTTCTTGGAAACAATACACACTTGGGAGACTACACATACATTAAAATAAAGCTCATGTTGCTCAGAACTCCACCTTTGAGATGGCTGTCAGAGACAGTTCATCAGCCAAATAAGAAAAAGTGTAGTTTCTTCAGAGAGCACTCATTCTTGACGTGCACATGCTGTTGGCTTCTTTCACTCTTTGATTCCTCTTTTCTCTCTTCCCTCCTTTCTCTCCTTTTTTCACCATAGTTCACTATCCTCCCCATCCTCCAAGGTGTAGTAGTTCCAACCCCCACTGCAGTGTGAAAGTCTGTGCTGGTGTTGGCTTGTGACCAGACATAGGGTAGAGTGGCTGTAAAAGGTGGAGGCTAGGTCCAAGGAGTCCAGCTGGAGCTAAGAGCCTGGGGGAGCAGTACTCAGAATGTATCAGAACAGTCTTTTGGACTCTGTGGATGAGGGTGAGGATGCGATGATTTGGGACAGTGGTATTGAAACATGTATAATATCATATATGAAACGAATCGCCAGTCCAGGTTCGATGCATGATACTGGATGCTTGGGGCTGGTGCACTGAGACGACTCAGAGGGATGGTACGGGGAGGGAGGAGGGAGGGGGGTTCAGGATGGTGAACACGTGTATACCTGTGGCGGATTCATGTTGATGTATGGCAAAACCAATACAATATTGTAAAGTAATTAACCTCCAAAAAAAAAAAAAAGAGATGACCTGATATATTTTATTTGTGGGCTGGAAGCGTGCCCTAAGTGCTAGAGGTTTATGTGTGCTCAGCTGTATCTGAGTCTTTCTGACCCCATGGACGTAGCTGCCAGATTCCTCTGTCTATGTGATTCTCCAGGCAAGAACACTGGAGTAGGTTGCCATTTCCTTCACCAGGGGATCTTCCTGACCCAGGAGCTGAACCTACGTCACTTGCATCTCCTGCACTGGCAGGCGGATTCTTTACCACTGAACCCTGCTTCACCAATGAAGCCTGCTAGAGGTTTATACATCATGTCAATTACATTAAGCTAAGGATTACTTAGCTTCCCTCGTAGCTCAGTGGGTAAAGAATCTGCCTGCAATGCAGAAGACCTGGGTTCGATTCCTAGATCTGGTTTTTCAGGAGTAAGTTGCACCTCATTTTCTAAATCTATTCTGTTACTTTGAGAAAGCTGAGCTAGGTTAATTTGGACAGTAAACTACACTTTAGAAATATGTTTCAGAAGCTTTATTACATAAATCCTACATCTTGATACTGAGTTCTTACCTCAAGGGAACACAGTGAATTTGTACCTTTAGGGTAACCCAAGATCATGGGCTCTAATTTAAAGACCTGCCTCTGGGTAATGGTGGCATATCCAGGGGGGTTACCATGTAGACCTCAGAGGTCAGGATTTTTAGCCACACCCACCAGTTTTGCCCACCAAGGCAATTCACAAGAAAGGGCCTAATAGACAAGCCATGAGACAGAGCAGTGATCTATATGAACAGCATTGAGCTAGAACTGTAGTTCACAGAGCATCAGCATCAGAATCACCTGGAAGCTTGTTAGAACTAAAAATTCTCGAGCACCAACCTAAACCTACTGGATCAAAAACTATGGCGTAATCCAGCAATCTGTGTTTAATGAGCCCTCCACATGATTCTGATGCATGCTCGGATGTGAGGGCCACTCTGGTAAAAGAAAGCAAATCATGAACAGGAGGGTTATAGGACAGAGGAGAGAGAAAAAACAAGGTACCAGTTAGGGATGAAGTTGAATGAAGGTAGGGGAATCCTGAGTTGTACCTTTCCGATTGTCATCCCAAGAACAACACTTCTATTCAGATGTTTTTAAAAGTGCTGAACTGTATGTTTAACATACAGCAATAAATGGAATGAGAGACCAAACGTTGAATGAAGGGCAAGAACAGAGACAGAAGTAACCAGTAAAGGAAAAGGATCAGATCCAAGCCAGCAGGAGCTGTCAGGAGTAAAGCAAAACACAGCAGGGGTAGAAGAGAAAAAGAGGTAAATTGGTTGCTTCTAATAGTTTAGAAGTCTGATGCCCCTGACAGTACTGTAGTACCAGAGAGAACAAGCAGCTCCAAGGGTGGGAATGGGGTCAAGGAGATGGAGATATTTATATTCCAAAATTGTATGAATGTGCTCCTGTAAGAATCAAGCTGCTGATGCTAAGACATTACTGTAAACCAGGCCATTGATATTTCAGCAGGGAGTATGGCTTATGAAACCACTTTATTCCACATTAACAGCTCTCAGCTGTGCATTGAATTTCTAATACAAATAGAATCAATGGATCTATAAGCAAGTGTGTGCGTGCTAAGTCACTTCAGTTGTGTCCAACTCTTTGGACCCCGTGGACTGTAGCCCACCAGTCTCCTCAGTCCATGGGATTCTCCAGGTAAGAATACTGGAGTGGGTTGTCATGTCCTCTTCCAGGGAATCTTCCTGACCCAGAGATTGAACCCGCATCTCCTGTGTCTCCTGCGTTGCAGGCAGATTCTGCAAGCACTGAGCCACCGGGGAAGCCCCTATAAGAAAATAGATACATTTAAATTTGAGTAAGATGGTTTGTGAATTAGTCTTTGTCATAACTTGAAAATATACTGCTAGGAGGCTTTATGGCTCTCAGTAACACAAAGTCTGTAGGAAGAGGAAACTAACTAGGACTGGTAGAGACTCAGGAATTTAAGGTCAAGGATCTGGGGAAACCAATATATCTGTATAGTGTGGCTTGGCAGGAAAGGGCAAGGAGGCAGTCAGTCAGGTAGTAAGGCTTGGCAGGCTCCACTGTAATGGAAGCTGTAGTCCTTGCCTGAGTATCTAGTCAGGCACAGGGACCAAGGCAGTGAGGGAGTCATACAACAGGTGCCTGTGTTCAGCATCAAGGAGAGAGTTATCTGTCTGATCAGGCAAGTATCAGGCCTATCTACATGCACCACCTATTTTCTCCTGGGACTCACCTGATGGCTGAAGATCCTTGCTTCAGATCTCCATTCCTCCACTGCATGGGTGCATGCTGAGTCACTTCAGTCATATCTGATTCTTTGTGACCCTATGGAGTGTAGCCCTTGAGGCTCCTCTGTCCATGGAATTTCCCAGGCAAGAATACTGGAGTGAGTTGCCATACCTCCTCCAGGGGATTGTCCCAACCCAGGGATCAAACCTGTGTCTCTTATGTCTCCTGCATTGCCATGCAAGTTCTTTACTACTAGCACCACCTAGGAAGCCCCTTCCCTCTCACACTACTTGCTGTATACTTTGGAGCACTGTGCCAGTTTTCTCCTTTGTAATGTAGTAACTACTTCATAGTGTTGATGAGGCTGAAATGAGATATGTGCATGTCAAATGATTTACTCAGGGTCTGCTACATAAAGTACTTGAATACATTTCAGCTATCATTAAAAGAGGAAGTACACATTATGATTTACCCCACATTTTACAAGACTTTATGACCTTGACCATGTAATTTAACTAGTACTGCTGTTAATAAAGCAAATGGATGTGATGAAATTCCAGCAGAACTATTTGTATCCCTAAAGGAGGATGCCATCAAGGTTTTGCATTCATTATGTCAGCAAATCTGGAAGACACAACAGTGGCCACAGGACTCGGAAAAGGTCAATCCTCATCCCAGTTCCCAAGAAGGGTAGTACCAAAGAATGTGCTAACCATTGGGCAGTTGCAGTCATCTCCCATGCCAGTAAGGTCATGCTTAAAATCTTGCATGCTAGGCTTCAGCATTACACGAACCAAGAACTTCCAGATGTTCAAGCTCAGTTTAGAAAAGGAAGAGAACTAGAGATCAAATTGCCAACATTTGCTAGATTATAAACAAAGCAAGGGAATTTCAGGAAAACAACTATCTCTGTTTCATCAGCTATGCTAAAGCCTTTGACTATGTGGATCATGACAAACTATGGGAAGCTCTTAGAGAGATGGGAATACCAGACCATCTTACCTGTCTCCTGAGAAACCTGTATGTGGGTAAAGAAGTAACAGTTAGAACTCTATATGGAACAACTGATTGGTTTAAGATGGAGAATGGAGTACCACAGGGCTGTCTGCTGTCATCCTATTTGTTTAACCTATATGCTGGCCGCATGAGAAATGCTGGACTGGATGAGATACAAGCCAAATCAAGATAGGCAGGAGAAATATCAACAATCTCAGATATGCAGATGATGCCACTCTAATGGCAGAAAGCAAAGAGGAACTAAAGAGCCTCTTGATGAGGATGAAGGAGGAGAGTGAAAGAGCTGGCGTAAGACTAAATATTAAAAAAAAAAAAATAAGATCATGGCATTTGACCCCATTACTTCATGGCAAATAGAAGTGGAAAAGGTGGAAGTAGTGGCAGATTTCGTCGTCTTGGGCTCCAGAATCACTGTGGATGGTGACTGCAGCCATGAAAACAGAAGACGATCACTTCTTGAAAGGAAAGTGGTGACAAACCTAGACAGTGTGCTAAAAAGCAGAGACTTTACTGTGCCAACAAATGTCTGTATAGTCAAGGCTATGGTCTTCCCAGTGATCATGTACAGTTGTGAGAGCTGGACCTTAAAGAAGGCAGAACGCCAAAGAATCGATGCCTTCAAACTGTGGTGCTACAGAAGACTCCTGAAAGTCCTTTGGACAGCAAAGAGATCAAACCAGTCAATCTTAAGATCAACCCTGAATACTCACTGGAAGGACTGATGCTGAAGCTGAATGAACCGTCAACCATCAACGTGTGCTTAGTTGTTCAGTGGTGTCCAACTCTTTGCAACCCCATGGACTGTAGCTCCCTAGGGTCCTCTGTCCATGGGGATTCTCCAGGCAAGAATACTGGAGTAGGTTGCCATTCCCTCCTCCACAGGATCTTCCCAACACAGGGATTGAACCCAGGTTTCCCGCATTGCAGGCAGATTCTCTACCAACTCCAGTATTTTGGTCATCTGATGCAAACAGCCGACTCATTGGAAAAGTCCCTGATGCTTGGAAAGATTGAGGGTAGAAGGAGAAGAGGTTGTCAGAGGATGAGATGGCTAGGTGGCATCACTGATGCAATGAATATGAATTTGGGCAAACTCTGGGAGATGGTGAGGGACAGGGAGGCCTGGTGTGCTGCAGTCCATGGGGTCACAAAGAGTTGGATGTGACTCGGCAACTGAGCAACAACAACCACATGCATTAATTTCCTCATAAATAAAATGGGGTTAAGAATAATACTTATACTTATACTTATAGGTTCCTTTCAGAAAATTAATTAATTAAGATTAATTAATGCATAGAAATGCTAGTATACTTCCTGACACATAGTAATACTCATTAACTGTTAACTACAATTATTACTTCTCTATGTGTAATTTCCTGAACCCTTTATTGAGGTGCAATTGACATATGACAAACTACACATATTAAAGTATGAGTTGATCAAATTCATATCCAAAATAGTCAAATTTATACATGTACAGAATAGAATGGGGGTTTCCAGAGATTAGGATAAGGAGTGAAAGGGGAATTGCTAATCAACAGGTATAAAGTTTCAGTTATGAAAGATGAATAGGCTCTACAGATCTGCTATACAATATCATGCCATTAGATAACACTGTATTATACATGTGAAAATCTGTTAAGAGGGTAGATCTCCTGTTAAATGTTCTTACCACAAAAAGTAATATTATTAAATAGACATTTGTATATGACCTTGTACAACTGTCACCTCAATCAAGAAAATGAATATATCCATCAGCCCAAAACTTTCCTCCTGCCGCTATGTAGCTTCTCGATGCCATTCCAGCCTTGTCCCCAGGCAAACACTGATCTGCTTTCTGTCACTGCAATTACTTTGTGTTTTTATACAGTTTCATATAAATGCAATCCTTATAGTATATACTCATTTTTCCTCTGGCTTATTTCACTTGGCATCTTTATTTGAGATTCAACCATGCTGTTGGATTCTTACTATTGAGTAGTATTCCATTTTATGACCATACCACGATATGTGTATTCAGCTATAAGTCTTTGTGTATGCATAGTCTTACATTCAAGGAATGATTCAAGGGATTAGATCTGATAGACAGAATGCCTGAAGAACTGTGGATGGAGGTTCGTAACATTGTATAGGAGGCAGTGACCGAAACCATCCACAAGAAAAAGAAATGCAACAAGGCGAAATGGTTGAGGAGGCCTTACAGATAGCTGAGAAAAGAGAAGACATGAAAGACAAAGGAGAAAAGGAAGTGAAAAGTGAAAGTCACTCAGTCATGTCTGAGTCTTTGTGACCCCATGGACTATACAGTCCTTGGAATTGTCCAGGCCAGAATACTGGAGCGGGTAGCCATTCCCTTTTCCAGGGGATCTTCCCAACCCAGGGATTGAACCCAGGTCTCCGAATTGCAAGCAGATTCTTTAGCAGATGAGCCACAAGGGAAGCCCAAAAAGGAAAGATATACTCAACTAAATGTAGAGTTGCATAGAATAGCAAGGAGAGATAAGAAAGCTTTCTTAAGTGAACAATGCAAGTAAATAGAGGGAAAAAAATAGAATAGTAAAAACTAGAGATCTCTTCAAGGAAATTAGAGATACCAAGGAAACATTTCACACAAAGATAGGCACAATAAAGGACAGAAATGGTATGGACATAACAGAAGCAGAAGATATTAAGAAGAAGTGGTAAGAATACACAGAAGAACTATACAGAAAAGGTCTTAAAGACCTGGATAACCACCATGGTGTGATCACTCACCTAGAGCCAGATATCCTGACTTGTGAAGCCAAGTGGGCCTTAGGAAGCTTTACTACAGACAAAGCTAGTGGAAGTGATGGAATTCCAGCTGAGCTATTTCGAATGCTGAAAGATGATGCTGTCAAAGTGCTGCACTCAATGTGCCATAAATTTGGAAAACTCAGCAATGGCCACAAGATTTGAAAAGGTTGGTTTTCATTCCAGTCCCAAAAAAGGGCAGTGCCAAAGAATGTTCAAACTACCATACAATTGCACTCATTTCACATGCTAGCAGGTAATGCTTAAAATCCTTCAAGCTAGGTTTCAACAGTACATGAAACAAAAAATTTCAGATGTATAAGCTGAATTTAGAAAAGGCCGAGGACCCAGAGATCAAATTGCCATCTTCTGTTGGATTATACGAAAAGCAAGGGATTTCCAGAAAAACATCTACTCCTGCTTCATTGACTATGCTAAAGCCTTTGACTGTGTGGATCACAACAAACTGTGGAAAATTCTTCATGAGATGAAAATACCAGACCACCTGACCTGCCTCCCAAGAAACCTGTATGCATCTCAAGAAGCAACAGTTAGAACCAGACATGGAACAACAGACTAGCTCCAAACTGGGAAAGGAGTACATCAAGGCTGTATATTTGTCACTCTGCTTATTTAACTTATATGCAGAGCACATCATGAGAAATGCTGGGCTAGATGAAGTTCAAGCTGGAATCAAGATTGCTGGGAGAAATATCAATAACCTGAGATATGCAAATGACACCATCCTAAAGGCAGAAAGCAAAGAGGAACTAAAGAGCCTCTTGATGAAGGTAAAAGAGGAGAGTGAAAAAGCTGGCTTAAAACTCAACATTCAGAAAGCTAACATCATGGCATCCGGTCCCATCACTTCATGGCAAATAGATGGGGAAACACGGAAACAGACTTTATACTTTCTTGGGTTCCAAAATCACTGCAGACAATGAATACAGACATGAAATTAAAAGAGGCTTGCTCCTCAGAAGAAAAGCTATGACCAACCTAGACTGGGTATTAAAAAGCAGAGACAGCACTTTGCTGACAAAGGTCCATCTACTCAAAGCTATGGTTTCTCCAGTATTCATGTATGGATGTGAGAGTTGGACTGTAAAGAAAGCTGAGCACCGAAGAATTGATGCTTTCAAACTGTGATGCTGGAGAAGACTCTTGAGAGTCTCTTAAACAGCAAGGAGATCCAGCCAGTCTATCCTAAAGGAAATCAGTCCTGAATATTCAGTGGAAGGACTGATGTTGAAGCTGAAGGTCCAATACTTTGGCACCTGATGCGAAGAGCTGACTCATTTGAAAAGACCTTGATGCTGCGAAAGATTGAGGGCGGGAAGAGAAGGGGATGACAGAGGATATGATGGTTTGATGGCATCATCAACTTCATAAACATGAGTTTAAACAAATTCTGGGAGATAATGAAGGACAGGGAAGCCTGGCATGCTGTAGTCCATGAGGTTGCAAAGAGTCAGACCCAACTGGGTGACTGAACAACAAGTCTTTTATTTCTTTCAAGAAAAAACCTAGGAGTGGAACTGACTGGGTCATATGGTAGATGTATATTTAACTTGTTAAGAAACTGCTGAAAGTAGGGTGCATCCATACAGTAGCAATAAAAGGATGAACAGTTCATATGAAAAAAAAATAGATCAGTCTCAAAATAACTATACCAACTCAAAAAGTCTGACAGAAAATAGTGCATAGTATATGATTCCATTTTCTGTAATATGCTTGGGAATACAAAATAAACTATAGTGACACAAAAGAATCTATGGTTGCCTGGGCATCAGGAGAGGGAGACTGTAGGGACAAGAGAGAAGGATTAGAGAGGGACTGATGGGTCTTCTGGGGCTGAGGTGATCATGTGATGATTTCATGAGCGTATGAATATATCAGGGGTATCAAATTGTTCTTCTAGATATATGCAATTTATTTTATGTCAGTGATGCCTTTAACAGTGAGCTGTTAAAATTGTCATGAATAAAAATGTTTTCTGTATCCAAAAACAGATGTATAATGTGATTAACATAATTGACACTGCTATATTTTATATATGAGTTAAGAGAATAAATCCCCAGAGTTCACATTTTCTTGTATTTTCTTTCTTTATAAGTTGATGGGTGGTCATTAAAATTATTGTAATGGTAATCATTTCATGATGTATGTAAATCATTATGCTGTATACCAGAAATGTACACAGTGCTATGTGTCACTTATGGGGATTCCCAGGTGGTTCAGTGGTAGAGTCCACATGCCACTGCAGGAGAAGCAGGAGACGTAGGTTCGATCCTGGGTCGGGAAGATCCCCTGGAAGAGGAAATGGCATCCCACTCCAGTGTTCTTGCTTGGAAAACACCATGGACAGAAAAGGCTGGTGGGTTACAGTCTGTAAGGGTCACAAAGAGTCGGATACGACTGAGCAGCTGAGCACACACATATGTCAATTCTATCTCAGTAAAACTGGATGAAAATAAAAGAAACTGCCAAAGTGTTTTCCAAAGAAATTGTACCATTTTACATTCCCAGCAGCAATGAATAAGAGTTCCAGTTGTCCTGCATCCTTGGCAATATTTTTAATGCCTATGTCTTTTAATTTAGTCATTCTGATAGATTCATGGTGATCTCTTATGATTTTAATTTGTATTTCTCTCATGACTAGTAATCAGAGAAGGGAATGGCACCCCACTCCAGTACTCTTGCCTGGAAAATCCCATGGACAGAGGAGCCTGGTGGGCTGCAGCCCATGGGGTCGCTAAGAGTCAGACACGACTGAGCGACTTCACTTTCACTTTTCACTTTCATGCATTGGAGAAGGAAATGGCAACCCACTCCAGTGTTCTTGCCTGGAGAATCCCAGGGACGGGAGAGTCTGGCGGGCAGCCGCCTATGGGGTCGCACAGAGTCAGACACGACTAAAGTGAGGCAGCAGCAGCAGCAGCATGACTAGTAATACTGAGCATCCTTCAGTTTAGTTCAGTTCAGTCGCTCAGTCCTGTTCAACTCTTTGCGACCCCATGGACTGCAGCACACCAGGCTTGCTTCCCTGTCAGTCACCAACTCCTAGAGCTTATTCAAACTCATGTCCACTGAGTCGGTGATGTCATCCAACCATCTCATCCTCTGTCATCCCCTTCTCCTCCCACCTCCAATCTTTCCCAGCATTAAAGTCTTTTCAAATGAGTCAATTATTTGCATCAGGTGGCCAAAGTATTGGAGTTTCAGCTTCAGCATCAGTCCTTCCGATGAATATTCAGGACTGATCTCCTTTAGGATGAACTGGTTAGATCTCCTTGCTGTCCAAGGAGCTCTCAAGAGTCTTCTCCAGTACCACAGTTCAAAAGCATCAATTCTTCAGTGCTCAGCTTTCTTTATAGTTCAACTCTCCCATCCATACATGACTACTAGAAAACTATAGCTTTGACTAGACGGACCTTTGTTGGCAAAGTAATGTCTCTGCTTTTTAATATGTTATCTATGTTGGTCATTTTCTTCCAAGGAGCAAGCATCTTTTAATTTCATGGCTGCAGTCACCGTCTGCAGTGATTTTGGAGCCCCCCAAAATAAAGTCTGACACTGTTTCCATTGTTTCCCCATCTATTTGCCATGAAGTGATGGGACCAGATGCCATGATCTTAGTTTTCTGAATGTTGAGCTTTAAGCCAACTTTTTCACTTTCCTCTTTCACTTTCATCAAGAGGCTTCACTTTCTGCCATAAGGGTGGTGTCATCTGCATATCTGCGGTTACTGATATTTCTCCCAGCAATCTTGATTCCAGCTTGTGCTTCCTCCAGCCTAGCGTTTCTCACGATGTGCTCTGCATATAAGTTAAATAATCTTGACAATATACAGCCTGGGCATACTCCTTTCCCGATTTGGAACCAGTCTGTTGTTCCATGTCTAGTTCTAACTGTTGCTTCTCGACTTGTATACAGATGTCTCAGGAGGCAGGTCAGGTGGTCTGGTATTCCCATCTCTTGAAGAATTTTCTACAGTTTGTTGTGATCCACACAGTCAAAGGCTTTGGCATAGTCAAAAGAGCAGAAGTAGATGTTTTTTCTGGAACTCTCTCGCTTTATCAATGATCCAACAGATGTTGGCAATTTGATCTCTCGGTCCTCTGCCTTTTCTAAATCCATCTTAGACATCTGGAAGTTTATGATTCACATAATGTTGAAGCCTTGGAGAATTTTGAGCATTACTTTGCTAGCTTGTGAGAGATTTACTTTGCTAGGTTGTCCCATGTTCATTTCCTATCTAAATGACTGAAATGTCTCCTCTAATATTTATCTTTAATTGAGTTGATGGTTTTCTCATTACTGAATTTTGACATTCTTTTTGTATTCTGAATGAAAGTCTTATATCAGATATGTGCTTTGCAAATATTTTCTCCAAAATCTGTGCCTTGTTTTCTCATTCCATTAACTGAATCTTTTGAAAAACAGAGGTTTTAAATTTTGATGAAATGACAATTTACTGATTTTTATCAACTGTACACTAGGAGTGATATCTAAAAAAATTTTTAATAACCCAAGTTCATTAAATTTGTCTCTTTTCTTCTAGAAACTTTTATAGTTTTAGTTGTTAAATTTTGGTTTATGATCCTTCCTTTGAATTAAATTTTGTAATGGGGCAAGGGATTGAAATTCTAGTTTTGTTTGTGATTTTGTATGTAGACATCCAGTTGTTCCACTACTATGTGTTGAAAAACCATTTTCTATCCACTTTGCACTTTTCTCCATCTCCACCTTTGTAAGATATCCATTGTCAATACATGTGTGGGTTTATTTCTGAACCATTTATATTCTATTTTATTCATCTATTTGTCTATCTCAGGTCAAAACCACACTGTTTTGATTGCTGTAGTTCTATAAGTTTTGAAATTAGATAGTTTTAGCCCTTCAAGTTTGCTCTTCTCTTTCAAAGTTGCTTGCATTTCTATGTGAATTTTAGAATCAACTTGTAAATTTCTTTTTTAAAAAAGCCTGCTGGAGCTTTGTAGGAATGCATTGATTCTACAGATATATTGGGGAAGAATTGGCTTCCTTACAAAATTTAGTCCTTCAATTCATGAAAAAGGTATCTCTCTCCATTTATTTAGGTCTTTTCTAATTTTTATCAGTAATGGTTTCTGTTTTCAGTTTAAAGATTTCACTTCTTTTGTCAGATCTGCTCCTAAAGGTTTTATAGTTTTTGGTCTACTATAAATGGTATGGATATTTTAAAAATTTTAGCTTCCTATAGTTCATTGAAAGTATATAAAATACAATTGATTTTTATTTATTGGTCTTATATCTTGCAAGTTGGCTAAACTCACTTATGAGTTCTAGTAGCTGTTTTGTAAATTCTATTGAATTTTCAACGTAAGCAATCACATCTTCAGCAAATAAAGGCAGTTTTACTTAATCATTGGCAATCTGGATGTATTTCATTTCTCTTTCCTGCTGGCTGAAAGTAAAGTATTAGTTACTCAGTCATGTCTGACTGTTTGTGACCCAATGGACTATAGCCATCAGGCTCCTCTGTCCATTGAATTCTCCAGGCAAGAATACTGTAGTGGGTTGCCATTTCCTTCTCCAGGGGACCTTCCTGACCCAGAGGTTGAACTCAGGTCTCCTGCATTGCAGGCAGATTCTTTAGCATCTGAGCCACTAGGGAAGTCCAGCACAAGCTAAAAACATTAGTAATACTGTTGAATAGAAGTGGCTTGAGAGAGAATTCTCTACTGATCCAGCAGTTAGGACTCCATGCTTTCACTGCCATGAGCTCAGGTTCAATCTGTAGTTGGGGAAACTAAGATCCCATAAACCCCATAGTGCAGTCAAAAAAAAAAAAAAAACCAAAAAACAAAAAACAAAAACACCTGTCTACAGAGTGTTGGAGTGTTGGATTTTGCCAACTTCCTGATATCAGGATTTATCAGAAAGCTATAATGAAGATTGTGTAGTACTCTCATAAAAATAAACCAGAAGTAAACACTTATGGTCTATTTATTTATTACCAATGCACATGGCTTTCAGGATCTTAGTTCCTCAACCAGGGACCGAACCTAGTACCTGGCAGTGAAAGCCCCTAATGCCAACTGCTAGACCAATGGGAATTCCCTGTTCAACTGATTTTTAACAAAAGAAATTTTCAATGGAAAATAGTAGTCATTTAAACAAATAGCACTGAATCAACTAGGTATACACATGAAAAGGAAGTTGGATTCTCTTCTTGACATCATATTTCAATACAACAGTTAGCTCAAAATGGACCAAATACCTAAATGGAGAAATTAAATCTATAAAACCCTTAGAAGAAATATAGGTGTAAATATTCCAGACTTTGGTTTCTTATGTATAACAACAACAAAAAGAAACCTTATAATTAAACACGATGTCCTCATGCTTCGGAGGACATTATCAAGAAAGTGTTTGCAAATTGCATATCTGATAAGGGTCTTAGTATCCTGAATATATATTTTAAAAAAAAACTCTTACAATTCAGCAATAAAAGACAAATAATACAATATAAAAAGAGACAAAGGATTTGAATAAACATTTCTCAGATGAAGATCTGAAAATGACCAATAAGCACATGAAAAGATGCTCAGTATCACTAGCCATTAAGGAAATGCAAATCATAACCACAATGAGATACCACTTGACACACACTATGATGGCTATATTCAAGAAGACAGAAAATAACAAGTTTTGACAAGAATGTAGAGAAATTGGAACCCTTTTACATAGCTGGTGGGAATATAAAATGGTACACCTGCTTTGGAAGACGGTTTGGTAGTTTTTAAAAAAGCTGAACACAGTTTCTATGTGATGCTACAATTTCACTGTTAGTTATATACTCGAGGATTAAAAATATATGTTCTCACAAAAACCGGTACATGAATATTCATGCCACTATTGTTCATAATAGTCAAAAGATGGAAACAGCCCCAATGCCTATCAGCTTGCAAATAGATAAATAAAATATGTTGCATCCTTACAATATATTATTTAGCCATAAAAAATGAAAAGTTGCTTTTTGTTATAACATGAACCTTGAAAATTGTGCTGAGTGAAGGAAACCTGTCACAAAAAAGGTTACATGTTGTATGATTCCATTTACATTAAATGTCCAGAACAGGCAAATCCACAGAGTCAAAAGTACATTAGTGGTTCCCAGGGGGTTGGAGGAGGGGAATGGAGAGTGACTGGTTGTACAACTTTGTGAATATACTTATAGCCACTGAACCATACACTTTGAAGGGTTATGATACGTGAATTATATATCAATTTTTTCCAAAAGAATTTTTGTGTAGTGAATAGCCATGACAAAAAGGTAGTATTTTCCTCCTGAGAGGACTGCCCATTATAAGGTGACAAATTTAGAATTCCTCTCTTATCGTGTACCCTATTGCATGGGCAGGTATCTTCCCAGCTCTCTCTACATCACCCTATGGGAATTGGGACCCAAGGAACTAGTAGAAATGCAGATACTCTAGCAAATGGTATTGTTGGTGTTAATAAACTGCCACTTTTATTTGACCCTAAAGTCTTTTGAAGCATCTATGAAACTGTGTCTAACTAACTTGTTAACTTGTATGTAGGGTAAAATCTCAGATTTTTTAAAGTTCTGGACAGGGACCATAAAATTAATTTAGTTCAGCTTTCTTATTTTACATATTACAAAGCTAAATTACATAGCTATGTATTTTATTTCAAGAAAGCCAAGAAAGAAGAAGTCAATAGGAAGAAAAAATTGGTTTCTTTATGGAATGGGTTTATCAGCCCTTGACAACTATGTCCTTAATTTGTGAGCATTTGTCATGCCATATTTCTTCTTATTTGGTAGATTCATATTAAAGTACTGTTTTAAATGTATGACTCCAAAGAGGATTCTCTGACCTTTCCTTAGTGTTATTTGCTGACCTAAAACCTTTTTCTTCCACTTGTAATAGCATCTTTGAAGGAGAAAAGAGATCTATAATGCAGATTCACTGGTGTAAATAGAGATTTATAATCAATTTATCCTTGGTTATCAGGGAAACTGTGGTATTATGAAAAATAATCTAAAATGCATTGGATGTTTCTTGAAGTGTATCATAATTTCATGGTAACTTTTATAAGATAGATAGCTGCTAATTTATATAGTTCCTGATCATAAGGTGGGTTATTTCACTACTTCTGTACCCTGGTTCTTATATGTCATCAGGGATTGTTCTAGTTCTTGGCAAACAATTCATGTCTAGTTTGTTTTTCTTTTAAACTGTCCCTCGATTTCAGAGTTCTTACATATATAGCCTTCTGTTCAATGATGGCTTAGTTCATAATATCTTATCAAAACTGATTTTTAATTTGTATAACATACTCTGCAAGGTCATGACCATCATCTTATGACAAAAATCAGCATATTTCTGCTGAGTTTTTTTTACAGATATAAACAGCATTTTAAAAGGTTTTTTTTTTTAAAAATATGTACATGCCTTAAGACTTAAGGCAAAAAATTAATAGATGAATAAATTGTCTTAAAAATAATAAGCTTTACTACTTTATGCAATAGTATTAATAAGGCAGTATTCTAGAACTTAATATATTCTTTTATTTTGGTTGGGTCACAGTAGGTCTAGCTAAATTTGCTGCTTTAATGTTGCATTTCCTCTGTAATACTATTTAGCACATTTTTTTGTACTTGCTTGTTTATATTGATTCCCTTCCTCCAGACTGCAGACTCTTTAAGAACAAGCTATGTGTTTGTCTTTTCAGCTCTAGAACCTATGCCAGTGTCTGGAACAGAGTAGGCATTCAGAAATGAATATTGATCCCCCAGGCAGATCACGCCTTTAGAAAGGTAGCTCACAGTCAACTAGATTTCATCAAAAAGCCAATTAAATGATATATATTTACAGGGAGCTTTCTATATATCAATATATCTGGAAACCTGAAATAATAACTGTTAATGGGCTGAATTGTATACTCCCAAAATTCATACACTGAAGTCTTTTTTTTTTAATTGAAGTATAGTTGATTTATAATATTGTGTTAATTTCTGGTATATAGCAAAGTGATTGGGTTATGTACATATATATATATTCTTTTTCATATTATATTCCATTATGGTTTATTGTAAGATACTGAATATGGTTCCCTGTGCTATACAGTAAGACCTTGTTGTTTATCTATCTTATGCATAGTAGTTTATATCTGCTAATCCCAAATTCCTAATTTATCCCTCCCCTACTCCCTTTCTCCTTTGGTAACCATAAGTTTGTTTTCTATGTCTGTGAGTCTGTTTCTGTTTCATAAAGAAGTTCATTTCTGTCATCATATATTGAAGTCTTAATCCCTGGTATCTCAGACTATAAACTGTATTTGAAGATAAGGTCTTCAAAGAGATAGGTAAGATGAAATGAAGTCATTAGGGTGGGCCCTAGTGCAATATGATCCATGCTCTTATAAGAAGAGATTATTAGGACAGAGAGACACACAAAGGGAAGACCATGTGAAGATGCAGAGAGAAGATAGCGATACTCCAGCTAAGCAGAGAGGCCTGAGAAGAAACCAACCCTATGGTTGCTTTGATCTCAGATATCTAGCCTCCAGAATTGTGAGAAATAAATTTCCTTTTAAACCACCAGTTAGTGGCACTTTGTTAAAGCAGCCCTAGAAACGACTAAAATAGCTGGCAAACTAATATAGTAACTAAAAGATTGGTTTGGTAAGTATGGAATTTTAAAAAAGAAAGACATCTCATGGGTCCTGTGAGAATGTTTATATACACTACATTAGAATGTCTTTTCCTCTACAGAAAATGCACAATAGTAACCCAATATTTTTCTCTTGTATCTTTCCTTCACACAAATTTGCACACACACTGACACGCGTTATGCTTTCTCTAATAAGGTTTCATGGTTCTTTTTTTTTTTAACAACATAATCCCTCAGTTCCTGGATGGAATCACAGTAGAAGTAATAGTTAATTTCCCGTCACATGTCTTATATTCTCTAAAGCAGCTTCTAAATTTTGGATAACTAGGGGCTATCATCTGCTTCTCCTGCCTTACTAACTTACTAGCACCGTACATGAACCAGGAAATGTATCTTAGAAAACTATGAATGATAAATGGAATTAGTGGATCCACAAAAAGACAAGTTAGTTTTCTTATGAAATCTTATTTTTCTTCAGGTTTAATTTCAGAGATAGAATTAACTTAACTTTATCACAGGAAAGGGCCTTATATAGTAGTCTTTTCAAAAAAGACAATTGTTTTATGATGTGATTTGTTTTCCAGAAAAATTACAAAGAATGAATAAAATAGTTACAGCTTTCCTTAAAGCAAAGTAATAAGTTACAATCTTCTGAAGTTAGTGTATTTCCAGCAAGATATACTCAACTCTGGAAACGTATTTAGATAGCTACTTTGACAAAATAGCAAAACCCATTAGCTAATTTCTCAGTAGAATAATATTTCTAGCCATAGCAGAATATTCATAGTCCATCAAATTTAGTTTGAGAGTACATCCCTGGGATTCCATAAGGACACAAATTAATTCTCAACAGTAATCTATTTCACAAGGAACTTCAAATTATGTATTTCCTAACATATAGTTATTTTTTTTATGGAGACACAGATAGAAATACTTTCTAATGAAACAGTACACAGTGGCTCGACTTCAGATTTCCTCTTTTCAGAGTAAGAATTATGGGAAACATGGAAATTTTTATCCCTGGAATTATTGATCAAATGAAAAATTAAGCATTAAGTGACTTCAAGTAAGATGAATTCACTAGGAAGAGCTGAGTATAAAGTGACAGAGAACTAGCTGAAATGTGAAAACAAAATCAGGAGAATTCATGAGTGTGTTGTTTTTATTGGCTGGTGCTATTGTATTAAGGACCACATTCAATCAACCAAATCAACTGTTAATTTGGTTTCCATCAAGATGTCTCTATGTGCTTCCTGATTGACTTAAGACCAGCTCAGAGGAAAACTGCTCTACTCTTAGTCTTGTATGGCTCATTTTTCCTTTCTAATGATGGAAAACAGATGGAGTCATTATACTTTTGCAAAATCCCCCTAGTCCCCATTTTCCCACTAGGCCTTCCTGCTAAAACTGGCAAGAAGAGAGAAGCAAATTGAAGATAGCCATACTTAGATTTAATCAACCCCAAAGCGTTTTATTTCCATTCCACTTTAGCTGAATGTTCCCATGGTCACAGCCTAGTTTGTACGGAATTTAACACTCAAACTATCTACTTCAGAATCACTTATAGAGAACTTATTTACAATGTAGATTCCTCATGCACCCCACCCCAGTGATTCTGATTCAGTAAGTCTAAGGTGGAACCCATAACATTCAATTTGATAAAGCCCTCTGTGATTTTTTTTGAAGAATACTTACATATATGTATATATGTGTATATATTTGGCTGTGCAGGGTCTCAGTTGTGGCACTCAGGATCTTCAGTTTTTGTTGCAACATGAGAACTCTTAACTGGGGCATGTGGGATCCAGTTCCCCAACCAGGGATTGAACCTGGGCCCCTTGCAGTAGAAGCATGGAGTCTTAGCCACTGGACTACCAAGGAAGTCCCCACTCTGTGATTCCTATGCAAGTGAATTGCTGACCGCACTTTGAGGAACACAGCTATGAACAGCTGTGTATCATAGTGTGGGATCGTTGAGAGAACTCTCATTTGAAGTCCTCTGTTTTCCTTGTAAAATAGGTGAGTTTGTCTTCTTTCTTGACTCTCATCCCATTAGTTCAGTTCAGTTCAGTCCCTCACTCGTGTCCAACTCTTTGCAGCTCCATGGACTGCAGCACACCAGGCTTGCTTGCCTGTCAATCACCAACTCCCAAAGCTTATTCAAACTCATGTCCATCAAATCAATAATGCCTCCAACCATCTCATGCTCTGTCATCCCCTTCTCCTCCTGCCTTCAATCTTTCCCAGCATTAGGGACTTTTCCAATGAGTCAGTTCTTCACATCAGGTGGCCAAAGTATTGGAGCTTCAGCTTCAGCATCAGTCCTTCCAATGAATATTCAGGACTGATTTCCTTTAGGATGAACTGGTTGGATCTCCTTGCAGTCTAAGGGACTCTCAAGAGTCTTCTCCAGCTCATCCCATTGGCACGCTTCTCTACATCCATCAGTATCCAAACCGAAGTAAAACTCTTTGTAAATTCTCCTTACCCAGTTGATCAATCTTGAATCACTAGGGTATCCCATGCATGTCTTGATTGTGGTACTTATAATACATGGTAACAACTGCTTCTGTTTCCTTAAATCTTGGTGTTTCTTGGGTTTTGTTGTTTTTCTTCCTCTTTCCTTACTCTTTACACCTTCCCTGGGCAGCACTTGCATCTGTGTTCATGGATGCAGCTATAACCGATTAATTGGATGATTTTCAAATCAGTAACTCTAGCTTACATTTCTCTCTGAATCTCCAGATCCATACTTCCATTGGTCTACTGAGCATCTTTACCTGACTGTTTATAGATATCCCATATCTCAGTGTCAAAAACTGAATTTATTTTCTTTCTGTGTCTCCAATGTCTTTCCCAAACCTGCTCCTCCTCTTCTGTTCTTCCGAAAGGCACCAACATGTACTCAGTTTTTGAGAGCAGAAATTAAGCAATCATTCTCAGTTCTTTCTCCCTCCTCCCTTCATTCAATATTATCAGACCTTCTTCTGAGATATTTCTCAAATTTCTTTTCTCCATTCCCCCACTGCTACTGCTGCTGCTGCTAAGTCACTTCAGTCATGTCCAACTCTGCGTGACCCCATAGACGGCAGCCCACCAGGCTCCCCCGTCCCTGGTATTCTCCAGGCAAGAACACTGGAGTGGGTTGCCATTTCCTTCTCCAATGCATGGAAGTGAAAAGTGAAAGGGAAGTCGTTCAGTCGTGTCCAACTCTTTGTGACCACATGGACTGCAGCCCACCAGGCTCCTCCATCATGGGATTTTCCAGGCAAGAGTGCTGGAGTGGGGTGCCATTGCCTTCTCTGCCCACTGCTACTACATTGGATAAAATCCAGTTTATTATAGTATTTGGTAGTTTGAGTAGAGCCAAGAATAAATAAAGATATTACTTGGAAAAAAGTAAATAAGTATACATTGATTCTTCAGAAAAAAAGTCTTCCATGTTTATTCCATTTCTAAAGATATTGAAAAGATAATTAGAAAGATGGAAGCATAGAGTAATATGTTAGCCAAACCCATGTCTTTCACAGCACAGAGAAAAGAAAGAATGTTTCAGATTAATAAGCTAGGGCTTACCCGGTGGCTCAGCAGTAAAGAATCCACCTGTAGTGCAGGAGACACGAGTTCGACCCCTGGGTCGGGAAGATCCCCTGGAGGAGGGCATGGCAGCCCACTTCAATTCTTGCCTGGAGAATTCTATGGAGTTCTGGTGGGCTACAGTCCATGGGGTCACACAACCAAAGTGACTGAGCACTCACACATGCAAAATCAGTAAAGTAAAAAATGACAGAGCAATATATTTAAAATACCACAAGGATACAATGAGCCAAACCCAGAATGTGGGAAACTCCTTGGCACAAGAGACCTGGATTACTTTTAAAAATGAGTATTAATAATTAATATTACTATTAATAATCCAAGAGTCCCTTGGACAGCAAGGAGATCAAACCAGTCAATCCTAAAGGAAATCAACCCTGAATACTCATTGGAAGGACTGATGCTGAAGCTGAAGCTCCAATATTTTGGCCACTTGATGTGAACAACCGACTCATTGGAAAAGACCCTGATGCTGGGAAAGACGGAAGACAGAAGGAAAAGAGAGCAACAGAGAATGAGATGGTTGGATGGCATCACCGATTCAATGGGCATGAACCTGAGCAAAGTCTGAGAGATGGTGAGGGACAGAGATCTCTGGCATGCCGCAGTCCATGGGATCTCAAACAGTCAGACATGATTTAGTGACTGAACAACAACATGGGAAAATCTTTAAGGGATCTATTATAGATTTTAGAGATTTAAGAAACATGTCAGCATAGTGTAATATGCTGATTTTGTTTAGATATTAATTTAAATAGAAGGTATTTGGGGGACAGTTGGGGAGATTTGAACTGAATGTTATTGATTATGATAAAGTTATTATAATTATGTTTGTAAAAATTCTCCTCGATCTTGTGAAAATACATGCCAATGTATTTATGAGTAAAAAGATATTATATCAAAGATTTGCTTTAAAATACCCCTGGTCAAACCATATATAAAAATTAACTCTAAATGGATCATAGAGTTAAATATGAAAACCTAAAACTATAAAAATGCTAGAAGAAAACATAGGAAATATATTTTGAATCTTGACTTTGCCAAGGATTTCTTAGCTATAATACTCAAACACAGTACATAAAACAACAAACTGATAACTGGACTTCATCAACATTAAAAATTTGTGCTATCTATATGATACTGTTAGGAGGATAAAAGGACAAACCAAGGACTAGGAGAAAATCTTTGCAAAACATATATTTGATAAATGATTGTATATAGAATAGGTCTTCCCTGGTGGCTCAGTTGTTAAAGAGTCTGCCTGCAATGTGGGAGACCCAGGTTCAGTCCCTGGGTTGGGAAGATACCCTGGAGAAGAAGTGGAAACCACCTCAGTATTCTTGCCTGGAAAATTCCATGGACAGAAGAGCCTGGTGGGCTATAGTCCATGAGGTCATAAAGAGTCGGACATGACTGAGTGACTAACACTTTCACTTTTATATATAGAGTATATAAAGAACTTCTAAATTTCAATAATAAGTAAACAAACTGATAATAAAATGAGTATGATAAAAGAGCATAGCAGGTCTTGTTGCTCACATGTCACACATCTCCAAAAGAACTTAGAGTCATTACTGAGTTTTGGACACCCTCTGAATGGTTTTTATGTTAACGACTGAGAATTTTATTGTGTATACCTGGAACAATGGATCATGTTATACTATCGTGTCCGAATTGCTTTGCACTAATATCAAGTTGATCATGCACATGCGACTTCATCGTTGGGGTCCTGAGTTCTGGTTGCCATAGCTGGTTGCATAGCAGTATATGTCCACATGCCCAGCTCTCCATAAAAGCCTTGAACTTTGAGTCTTTAATGGGCTTCCGTGCACAGAGAGTTTTCACAGATGTCCCTGTAGTTCACAGCCAGAGAAAAAGTATGTCCCATGGGACTCCAGATGGAAAAGAACTTAGAAAGCCTGTACCTAGTCACTCTGGACTCCACCCAGTAAATAGTCTTGTTCCTGTTGCTCATGCTCTATAAACTCTTTCTGTGACAGATGTTAGCCATGTGTAAAACCTATTGCTGAGTCCTGTGAGTTCTAGTAAATTAGCAAATGTGAGGGTGCTCTCAAGACATTTGAGATGATAGGAAAATAATTTGAACAGAATCTTCACCAAAGAACATATAAGAGTGGCTAGTAAGTACATTCAGAGCTGCATAATGATATTAGTGATCTGGGAAACGCAAAATAAACCACAATGAGATATTGTTTTGTACCTTTTGGAATGGTTAAAACTAAAAAGATTGATCATAACAAGTACAGGGGGACATTGAAACTTTCATACACTGAATGTGTAAATGTGAAATGGTACAGCCATTTTGGGAAAACAGTGGGCAGTTTCTTGAAGTTCTACACATGCCTACCACACAATTCGACCATCCCACTCCTATATATATATATATATATATTTACCCAAGGGAAAATAAAGCATGTGTTCATACAAGGACTTATACATGAATGTTCATTACAGCTTTATTTGTATTATGTCAAAACTGGAAACAATCCAAATGTCCTTCAAGAAGTGAATGGATAAACTAATAGTTGTATATTCATCTGTTCAATAGATAGCTATTCGAAGCAACCAAAATAAAAGAACTATGGATTCACACAATATGGATAAATCTCAAAATAATTATACTTCATGGAAGAAATCAGATAAAAAGAGTACATACCATATGATTCCGTTTATTTAGAACTCTAGAAAATGTCAACTATAGCGTCAAAAACTGATTACTGGTTTCCAGTTTGGGGAAAGGGTATGGAAGAGGCAGGTTTCCCAGGTGGCTCAGTGGTAAAGAATCTGTTGCCAGTGCAAGAGATACTGGAGACAGGGGTTCTTCCCTAGGTCGGGAAGATCCCCTGGAGGGAGAAATGATAACCCACTCCAGAATTCTTGCCTGGACTATCCCATGGACAGAGAGGCCTGGCAGGCTATAGTCCATGGGGTTGCAAAGAGTTTGATGCAACTGAGACGCAGAGGATATAAGAAAACATTTTTGGGTAAGGGCTGTGTTCATTACATTGACTGTGGGATGATTTCATAGGTGTATACATATTTTGAAACTTGGCAAATTGTACACTTTGAAATATGTGCAATTCATTGTATGCCAATTATGTAAAAAACATAAAACTAATAAATGCCATTTAGGAAAATGGTGGCCCAACGCTACAAATTCTACATTATTGCCTTGTGTTCCCAGCAATCTAAATTGTTTCCTTTGCAAACAACAGAGCAAAGGCACAGTTTCCAGGCACTGACCAAGAAACAGAGGAGCTGTATATTGCAGCTGAAAGTTACACTTGACCCCTGCCCCACCTACTGGTTAGCTAAGGAGATAAAACCTGAAATTATAAGAAACTCTCGGAAAAAGCAGAAAGAAAAGTCCTGGATGAAGCAACTTTGACAAAATGTTCATAATTTGTGTAGCTGAATAATGGGTATATGGGATTTTTTAAAACAAAATGTGTCATTAATTTTGAGTTAACAGAAGAACAGTTATGAGTTAACAGAACTAAAGCCCAAAACATTCAGAATTGGTTGCCTATTGGTAATGGAACCGTGGGGAAAGGGGGCAGTCATTTTTTACTGATTAAATTTGTACGTAGTTTGTATATTGCTTTGTTAAAAACAATTTTGCAGAAACTCAACATCAGACCTGTGTAAAAAATAGTTTTCTTCTTCCCTTATGTGAAGTCACTAAGTTGTTTAACTCAGTTAATGATTCATGCAGTAAATTTAGCCATTTTGATGATTACTTGATTTTTGAAAGCTGAGAATTTTTTAAAAGTTCTGATTTATTCTTATTTGTACAGTTTTGGTAGAAGAAAAGGATTCTAAATTTGGAGATTATAAATACTCAGATATTTGAACGCTGTTAGGTTTTATTTAAGAATATATAATTTTGGCAAGGCTTTGTGAGATGAGAAGAATTATTGACATGCTGCTTTTATATATATATATGTAATTCTTGTACTTCCAGTTGAGACGTATTTTAATTATATTCTATATCACTATTGTCCTTCTTTGCATGAAGGGAAGAAAAATTTCAGGATCAGGGAGAATTCATGAAGAATACTTCATGTTTCCTCATCATATCACTTGATTTTGGGGGAATCTTTGACCGCCATAAAGGAGAATTTTGAAAGATATGTATTTTTTACATATTTTATAATATGTTTTAAAAATCTATACATTTGGGAAATTTGGGGTTATGAGAATTCAGGAAAAGGGTTCTGAATTCATAGTGAATTTAAAACAATTGCTCCTAATGGTACCCTAATTGACTAAAGGAATTAGCTATTGATAAACCTAAGAAGAACACAGGAAATGCCTTATTGGGTCAAATCAGTGACTCTCCAAGATATCAAAGGATATTTGGTGGAATTACCTTGCACTTTCATTACAAAGCAATAACCTCAAAATATTTTTTAAAACACCCTGAATATCCTAAAATGTCCTTTCATATATTATTAGGGATCTACAATCAGTGAACTTCCTAAACCTTCCCTGCACCTATTTATACTAGAGTCTGTGCAGCAGAATTAAGGGTACAAACTGCAGTCAAACAAACCTAGGTTGGAATCTTAGATCTTGAACAAGTAATTTTTTTCTGAGACTCATTCTCATCATCTGTAAAATGGAGGTAACTAAAGCACCTACTTCGCAAGTTTATTGTGAGTATGCAATGAGAAAATTCATGTAAATCATTGAGCTTAGGGCCTGACAATCAATACATATTAAGTCCTGTTACTTTGTATTTTCAGCCTGCACATTTTCTTGGTGTTAGTAATCAGGTTCATTCTATTTATTAAAAGAGAAATCAAGACTTCCCTGGTGGTCCAGTGGCTAAGACTTTGTCCTGGCAATGCAGGGGGTGCAGGTTTGATACATGATCAGGGAACTAAGATCCCATATGCTTTGTGGTTCAATCAAAAGACTGAAAAAGAGTGAAATTCATTTTTACAGTAAAGGCTGGGCTTTGAAAAGGTGAAATAGCCAGCCATCTACATGGTTTGATTTTAAGAGTATCAGGAAGATTCCAACCTCTTCATTTCCCCCTCCCTGCACATAAATACAGCGTACTCTATCAAGAAAGCTCCATTTCTTTATTGACTGTGATGAAAATTCAGATGTCACCAGGATGTACATTCAAACCATAGATTGAAGACAGGTGAAATTTAAAAAATTAAAAAACAAAACAAAAACAGATATCCACAAAAGGAATGATTAAATGAAGAATCTGAGGGTTTTAATTTTCTGGGGAGAGACAAGGACAGGCACTGAATGGAGGAGACTGGGGCAAGAGGTGTTAGGAACTACTAGAGAAATGAAACTCTCCAGAACATTATGGTTAGGGAAACTATTTAGTGGAGTGCATTTTTTCCCAAGATAAGAATCACCTGGCTCATTTGTTAGACAAAGGGACTCACAGGCCCTTGCCCTGGAATTTGGTAAATGTAGGGTGGGGTTAAGGAATCTGAAGGGTTAATGAACACTCAGGGGATTCTTAAGACCTGAGAAGTTTGAGAAAAGCTGGAGAGCTTAGGAGCCCAGGCTTTGAAGTTAGACAACACTTGGGCTCAAATCCTAGCTCCTCTCCTTAAGGATGAATGATCATGAAGCTCGTTAACCACCTTCAACCTTAGTTTCCATCTCCATAAAATGTTTGGGGATTAAATAAATTAATGTGTACAAGACATTTATCTCACAGTAGACACTGAAAAAAAAATTGGCATTTTTATTTTCAAGTGTCTTTCATTTCAGTTCACTTATTCTTATATATGAATCCTTAGAGTCTCCTGGGCAAAGTACCAAAGTGGTTAATGATTTTCTAGAACTTTTTGTTTGCTTTCTAATATGTCCTTATCTTTGAAGCCAGAGTTGGAGAAATTAGCATTGTTATTGTGATCAGCTGTTGTGGGTCACCTTTTATATCTTTATGCCTTATCATGTAAATTAGGCATTCAGAATGTCTGAAAATTTCTATTCAAACCCTTTTCCATAGACACTGATGTCACCTGTCCCTGGCAAGTTGATTTGCCTCAGATTTACAAGGTTTTCAGACTTTAGCCTTCTCTCTGAGTTCCAACTTGAAAAAACCCAATAACACTTGACTTTGAGTTACAGTTTAAGCAAGGCTTTGAAAGCTCTTCAGACATTGACTTCCAGTTTAGAGGGGGCAGAGTGTCAGAAAAACAGAAATGAAGAGACAGAGGAAGACAATGCAGGGAAAACATTAAACACATATCAACAGTAAAAAGGGAAAGACTATTGAAAAAAGAGACAGAAAGACAGGCTGACAGTGCCAGACAGAGGAAGGGGAGGGGTGAGGAGACCCAGAGAGAAACAAAGACAGAACGCAGCATAGACAGAGCTGGAGGTGGGGACAGAGACAGACAAGCAGGGAGAGAAAGAGATCAAGACATGGGCTGGGAGGAAAGCTCTATTATTAATAAAAGTAGCTTTCTATGGAAATTTCCCTAGAAGTTGGAAAAGGAAAAATCCATTTAACACAATTTTAAAGTAGTTACTATGGGAAAGGCACTACTTGGAAATTGTGGTGGATATACAAGCTTTTCAATTCCTGGGTTGGAGAAGGGTGTGTACGGCAGAAGTGTTGCAGGAAGGCAGACCCCTTCCAGGGCCCAAAACTGGGCTCTTGTCTAACACTCAGAAATGAATTGTCCGAGGAGGCACATGTGCTGACAAAGCAAGAGATTTTATTGGGAAAGGGCACCCGGGTGGAGAGCAGTAGGGGAAGGGAACCCAGGAGAACTGCTCTGCAGCGTGGCTCGCAGTCTCGGGTTTTATGGTGATGGGATTAGTTTCCGGGTGGTCTTTGGCCAATCATTCTAATTCAGAGTTTTTCCTAGTGGTGCACCCATCGCTCAGCCAAGATGGATGCTAGTGAGAGGGATTCTGGGAAGTGTATGTACACTCTGTGTCTCCTTTAGATCTTTCCCGAACTCTTCTGGTTGATGGTGGTTTATTAGTTCCGTATTCCTTATCCAGGATCTCCTGTCATAAAACAACTCATGCAAATGGTTTCTATGGTGCCTGGCCAGGGTGGGCTGTTTCAATCAGTGTGCTTCCCCTAACAGAAGGTGAAAAGCAACATTAAGAAATACATGTTCAGAGAGATGTTATGGGGAGGGAGGTGGGAGGGGGGTTCATGTTTGGGAACGCATGTACACCCGTGGTGGATTCATGTCAATGTATGGCAAAACCAATACAGTATTGTAAAGTAAAATAAAGTAAAAATAAAAATTAAAAAAAAAACATGTTTCTTAGTTTAGAGAAGGAAAGAATGGTTTCAATTAGGGGCTGGAGGAGGTAGCCTTGGAGCTGGACCCTGGTGTCTGAATAAGGGTTTAACAGGTAGAGGGGAAATAAATTTTCAAACAATAGGAAGGGCATTGGTAGAAAACTTTGAGCAAGGTAAGCAAGAGATGTGTTCAGGAAAAAAGGAATGGTATGATTTGGACTTCCCTGGTGGCTCAGACGGTAAAGCGTCTCGCTACAATGTGGGAGACCCGGGTTCAATCCCTGGGTCAGGAAGATCCGCTGGAGAAGGAAATGGCAATCCACTCCAGTACTATTGCCTGGAAAATCCCATGGACAGAGGAGCCTGGTAGGCTACAGTCCATGGGGTTGCAAAGAGTCGGACACGACTGAGCGACGTTCCTGTATGATTTGGCTAAAGTTCAAGTTACAAGTAGAGGAGTACTGGGAGAAAACTAAAAAAGCATTTTTTATTGTAGGAAGAGGGGTGAAGATAAGATTGAGGAGCAACTGAGGGTTTCTGGGACAGGGGAGTAACAAGTTTGTAGTGGGAAGCATTCGGAGAGCAGGAACTGGAAGCCAGGTAGTGAAGATATGAAGGATACTGTTGCTATTGTGCATTCTAAGGCGTGAGTCCTATCAGCTCTCTCCTGAACATCCCTTCCTCTCTCTTTTGCAGTGTCCTAGTTATTACTGCTTGGATCAGTAATGGTCCAAAGTCTTGACTGAAGGAAGAAAATAAAGTCAAGGGAGAAACTGAAGACAACCTGTAAGTTTCTAATTGAGATGATAATGTTATTACTGTTACTAAATCCAAGCTCACTCTGCTTACCACATGACAGTCCAGTGAATCTGAGAGATGAGATGTTGAGGCAAGGAATACAACTTTATTCAGAAAGCCAGCTAACTGAGAAGATGGCAGACTAATATCTCAAAGAAACCATCTTGTTGGGGTCTGAATGCCAAGTTATTTTGTAGAGCCAGAGAGAAAGAAGCAAAGAACTAAAGTCAAAAGGCAGAATAGAGAGAGAGGCAGTGAGAAAGTAAAGTGAAAAAAGTCTTCAGTCTTGCAAAACATCTCTAGGAAGGGCCAGTGTTTGGAAGGAGTGTGTTAATCTTTTCTTTTTTGTAGCCATTCACAGATGGGCAGGGTCATATTATCTCTCTGTGAGCTGAACAAAGGCACTTTAACAGGCAGAGGAGCAGGGTCCTTTGAAGCAGGCCATTATGTATGATTATGGTAAGAATAGCAACAAAAACCAAGTCAAAGAAACATTTCCATCAGGGAGTCAGAATCGGTTCTTCTCTGCAACATTACCAGAAATTGGTTTGGAGGAGATGGGTTTAGTTTTTGATATGCAATGTTAACGTGGATGAAAAATGTCACTGCCAGATCAGTAAACAACAGTCACTGCAGCAGACCTGGCTGTGCACCCAGAGGGGCTTCAGGCTGGAGAAGATCAGGATACTGGCCCTTGATAGTTAAGGTGCATATGAAAGGAATGATTTCAATGAGCCCAGACTCTTGCATCTTCCCATACCTAGAAACCTGCTAAATTCATTAACAAGATGTCTGGTTTTCTTTAATTCACAGTAATCTTTTGATGTCCTGACTACCTGGTTTTTCTTGCCAAACTCCTATATGTCCTGACTCCTCCCTTACCTTGTTGGAGCAGTGCCACAGAGATATCTGAGAGTCTGTCTTCTGGGCCTAAGTTCTCAGAAAATCTACCCAATAACACATATTTCTCAACTTTTAGGTTGTGCATTTTTTTCAGTTGACATTAGAGATGCTAGTGTGGTTTTTATATGATGTCCAGGAGGTGATGTGGACATTTGAAAAGAGTTTGCTGCTCTGAATCCTGGAAATAGAATATGATGTATTCCAGGAGGTTGAGTGAAATAGTCTCTGTGGGAAGAGTTCTTATATGTTTCTTTTTAGCCCTGAGATCCTTTTCAGTTAGACTCTAGGATCCTGTGTTAAGGGATTGTGACTCTCAGTAGTAGATTGAAATTAGTTTCACTCTTCTATATGATTATCTTCTACCCCTAAGACACCCTTCCAGTCCCAGAGGAAAAAGAGGGGGGGAATTAATAAACAGTCATATGCTATAGGAAGTAGGATGGAATGAAGTATTCTCTTTTTTCAGGTGAGCATGGCACCTGCCTGCCTAGGTGGGTTACTCCAGCTGATGAGCACAGAGTAACAGCAGATGGTATGAGAATACAGGTGGCAAAATGAGCTGGCTCTGTGTTGATTCATGGTGTCCTATTTTGCTCCTCCAGCTAGGGAGAGGATATTCTGCCAATGTTTATAGAACTGATAGGACTAGCTCAAATAGCTGAGGACAGAACCCTACTTTCTCCATGTGGGTACTTGCTTCTTCCTTAAGAGTGCCTTAGACCTCAGCCCTCAATGATGTGAGGTGGGAGGGTGGTTTGCTGTGAATAGAAAGGGGGTGAGGTCAGATGCAGAAACACTTCCCTATCTCAGGCCCTGTCATCACCTGCCTCTCATTGTGATATCTTTTAGTTCCCTCCTTTCTTTAATAGTATTGCAAAAGTTTGCCTCCCTCCACCCCCAAAGCCCACAGTGCTTAATGCAACCACATCTAGAGTAAAATATCCCTTAAGCATTTAAAAAAATATGTGTAGCTTTGTCCTTAAAACATGTAGATTCCAATAATGAGGAATGGGTGCCTGGGTTTTCTGTGTATGCATGTATGCTAAATCGCTTCAGTCGTGTCTGACTTGAGAGCTCCATGGACTGTAGCCTGCCAGGCTCCTCTATCCATGGGATTTCCTAGACAAGAATACTGGAGTGGGTTGGCATGCCCTCCTCCAGGGGATCTTCCTTACCCATGTCTCTTGCACTGGCAGGCATGTTGTTTACCACTAGCACCACCTGGAAGATCCCCTTGGTCTTCTGTAAGTAACCTCTTTCACTCTGCTAGCTGCTGCATACCTTGAAGTAATTGATCTAGTGCAATGAATCTCATTGACAAAGTGCATCTGAATAACCTAGTTCAGTTTAGTTCAGTCACTCAGTTGTGCCTGACTCTTTGCAACCCCATGGACTGCAGGACGCCAGGCCTCCCTGTCCATCACGAACTCCTGGAGTTTACTCAAACTCATGTCAATTGAGTTAGTGATGCCATCCAAACATCTCATCCTCTGTTATCCCCTTCTCCTCCCACCTTCAATCTTTCCCAACATCAGGGTCTTTTCTAAGGAGTCAGTTCTTTGCATCAGCTGGCCAAAGTATTGGAGTTTCAGCTTCAACATTAGTCCTTCCAATGAATTCTCAGGACTGATCTCCTTTAGGATGGACTGGTTGGATCTCCTTGCAGTCCAAGGGACTCTGAATAGTCTTCTCCAACACCACAGTTCAAAAGCATCCATTCTTCAGCACTCAGCTTTCTTTATAGTCCAACTCTCACATCCATACAACACTACTGGAAAAACCATAGCTTTGAGTGGATGGACATTTGTTGGCAAAGTAATGTCTCTGCTTTTTAATATGCTGTCTAGGTTGGTCATTAACTTTTCTTCCAAGGAGTAAGTGTCTTTTAATTTCATGGCTGCAGTCACCATCTGCAGTGATTTTGGAGCCCCCCAAAATAAAGTTTGACACTGTTTCTACTGTTTCCCCATCTATTTTCCATGAAGTGATGGGACCAGATGCCATGATCTTCGTTTTCTGAATGTTGAGCTTTAAGCCAACATTTTCACTCTCCTCTTTCACTTTCATCAAGAGGCTCTTTAGTTCTTTACTTTCTGCTATAAGGGTGGTGTCATCTGCATATCTGAGGATATTTCTTCCAGCAATCTTGATTCCAGCTTGTGTTTCTTCCAGCCCAGTGTTTCTCATGATGTACTCTGCACGTAAGTTAAATAAGCAGGGTGACAATAAACAGCCTTGACATACTCCTTTCCCTATTTGGAACCAGGGAATAACCTAGAGCCCTTTAAACATACAGATGCCCAGGCCCATCTTGTGGTTATATTTCCCTATTTGGAACCAGGGAATAACCTAGAGCCCTTTAAACATACAGATGCCCAGGCCCATCTTGTGGTTATAATTCCTTTGGTTTGGGAGGTAGGACCCAGAGCTATGTATGTTTTACAAGCTTCCTGAGTGATCTTCATTTACATGAAATGTGTTATCAGAAAATTAAATTATTTCCATCGTGGCCTTTGACAACACTAGCTGGGGCCTACCGGTTTCATGTCCCATTCCCTAGTTGTATTAGCATCATCAATTTAGTGAGCACAAGTTTCACAAAGGGAAAGATATTAAAATGCGTATTCTCAACCCCCATCCTCTAACTACTTAATCAAAATCTCTGAGAACAGGATGCTAGAATTGGCAGTTTTACAAACACCACAGTTACATATAGTGCGATAGTCTGCAAATCACACTTTGAGAAATACTGATCTGAGCCTGGGAAGTTAAAGTTGGTAGGAGCGATGTGGTTTGGGGCACAGTGGAAAGAAGAGGTAGATCGCATCAGCTCTTGAGTCACTGCAGCTCAGTGGACCAAAACGATCTTGGTTGGAGTCTCCAGTTCAGTAATGTACTGAGCTGTGGTTACAGCCTAGGCAAATGAGGCCAGATGATGGTTAGAGAAGGCCGCTAATTAATTAAGCTTGGCGTAAGGTCAGGCCACCAACTGGCACACCCAAGTTCTTTTTTAAGTAGGAGGATTTTAAGTTGGATGAGAAAGATAGGAGAGATCTGAAATATGAGAACTTTTCCTCTGGCTTCTCAAACCCCTTTTCTTGTTTATTTCTCTCAGGGCTTAAGTAGTTTCCTCTGTAACAGTATCAGGATTGACTCACAAATTATTATCCATTGTTAAATTATGTTAGGAATGCTTTCAAAATTCAAGAACAGGGTGTACAGTGTAGACACTACTTGAAAAGGCACTTAGATATTTTTTCTTTAAGTGAGGGAGGAATATTTTTTCTGTGATATTTGAAAAGTGAAGGAAGTGTTTGCATTTGTCATATGGTACATCTTCTGATTTCCTATTGAGTGTCCTTCTTCTGTGAAAGGCCATGTAAGCTAAGACTGGTTGCTTTTCTGTTAATGAGAGGGTGCAGGGTGTATAGCTCTTACTACTGGTGGTTAAACTGAGTTTGAGATTTCACATATACTGTGACTTTCTGCTGTGATTTCAGCCTTCTACTGCTACATATTACTCAGAGTATTGTCTCCTCTTCCAATCAACTAGATGTTAAGTTTCCTGAGGGCAGGCATCTTATCTCAGACTTCTTTATAATCCTCTGTCCAGCCCAGGACCATGCTCATAGCAGGCTCTCGATAAAGACTGAACTGTTTATTATGGCTGAGTAGTATTCCAGTGTGTGTGTGTGTCTGTGTGTCTGTGTGTGTGTGTCTGTGTGTGTGTGTGTCTGTGTGTATCACATCTTCTTTATCCATTTATCTGTTGATGGATATTTAGGTTGTTGTTGACATTTGTAGCAACATGGATGACCTTGGAGGGCATTATGCTAAGTGAAATTAGAAAAAGACAAATACTGTATGATATCACTTATATGTGGAATCTAAGATTCATGTTGATGTATGGCAAAACCAATACAGTATTGTAAAGTAAAATAAAGTAAAATAAAAAATAAAAATAAAAAAATGCAACAAACTAGTGAATATAACAAAAAAAAGACTCACAGACATAGGGAATAAACGAGTTGTTACCAGTGAGGGTGGGTGGATGGAGGGGAGGTATAGAGGTGGGGGATTAAGAAGATTATAAATTAGGCATGCTGCTGCTGCTGCTGCTGCTAAGTCGCTTCAGTCGTGTCCAACTCTGTGCAACCCCATAGACAGCAGCCCACCAGGCTCTTCTGTCCCTGGGATTCTCTAGGCAAGAACACTGGAGTGGGTTGCCATTTCCTTCTCCATAAATTAGGCATAAAATAAGCTATAAGGATATACTGTATAATATATCCTTATATTTTGCAATAATTATACATGGAGTAACCTTTAAAAATTGTGAATCACATAATTGTACATCTGTAACTTATATAATATTGTCCATCAACTATACTTCAATTACAAAAGATTAAACTTATATGAGAGTAATGATATGGGAATGACAGGAGTGTCAACATCCACTCTACTTGTGTTTAGTTGCAGTTCTAAGACAGAGCAGCATGAGATGAGGGATGTTACAATTTTGGCAGTCTACCCCAGCATTTGCTATGTATACTATGCACCCTGAAACTGTGATGTTTACAGCTGATGATAGCTGAACCATTCTTAGCAAAATGGGTACAAGACTAATCACAAGAGTTGGAGAGAAGGAGTCATCCTTCTGCTTTGTAGTAATAAACTAGTGACTCTAGGCCCTAAGATATGAGTCATAGAAACTTGAATGAATCTGCCCACTTCCATAGTATTTGTATAGACATGAATTATCTGCTTCCCATCTCTATACATATTTTTTCAGGTGAATCTGTGTATGAGTATAGTAGGAGTGAGGAGGAATTGTCCCCTGTGAAGACAATTGGGCATAGAGATAGAGCCATTCTTTGAAAAGGAGAAGATTTGATTTTACATATAGTGATATTTCATAAAAAGCAGATATGTTACGGTCTTTTTTGCCTTCTTACTGACACTTCTACTTAACTACTAACTGCCATGAGAGCAAACAAGATAACTCTTGTGTAAAACACTAAAGTTTTACTGTCCTGCAGGTACAGTCATAAATCTATAAAAGAAATGTTGATGGTAATACCACTTATGTGAAAAAGAAAAATGTAGTTGACTTCCTAAGACTTTAAAACAATTTTTTTCTTGGTATGTAGTTGCTTTACAATGTTGTGTTAGTTTCTGCTGTATAGCAAAGTGAATTGGTTAAACATGTACATGTATCCCTTCTTTTTATGGATTCCCTACCCATCTAGATCACCACAGAGTAGAGTTCCCTGGGCAATACAGTAGGTTTTCATTAGTTATGTATTTTATACATAGTAAATATATATGTCAATCCCAATCTCCCAATTTATCCCACCCCCGCTTTTCCCCTTGGTAACCATATGTTTGTAAATAAGTTTATCTGTACCATTTTTTCTAGATGCCACATATAAGTGATATTCCTAAAACAGTTTAGAAATAGAAAATATTGTGCTAATTAGTTGAGACAATTAGGTATTTAATAAAGAGTTTGGTTTAATTCAACTATCTAAATAGTTCTCAGAATTCTTATCAAATATCTGCTTCCCTCTTTGATTCCAGATCTTCTCTGATAAAGTGCTTCTTAGGTAAACCTTGCCCCACTACAAAAATCAGAACCAGACTTTGGTTGAACTAACAGAATGGGCCAGAGAGGGGAAGGATGGGGCTGAGAACCTAGATCTACTTACATATGTCAAGCAGGCAGGGAGGCAGGCAATCTGGAAAGTTCCAACGTGCAGGCATTAGGAAAAGGTCCAGACAGCTAAACAAAGCCCAGGTGATACACTGAGATCCAGACAGGCCAATAATTGATATGAGAGGTCTTATAACAGATGTCAAGGAACAAGTCATGAAGATAAGGTTTAATGAACACAGAATCTAACCACAAACAAAGACACATTCTAGACAGGAATTCTAGGTTAGGTATGAAGCTACGATTGGTTATAATAAGGCAAGAGGTCAGAATGAGGTCTAAAATGAAGATGGCAGTACTGGTCATTGAGATTATGGTTCCAGAATTAGAGATGAAGTTGAACCCATGGGCAGAAAGAGAATGGCTTCAGCTCCTGGGCTTAGTTAGCTGCTGGGTTCTAAGCTAAATATGAAGATAAGTATATTCCTATGATAATTTTATTTAAATAGAGCCCTGCTGCCATTTCCCAACACAAAGGAAAATTTAATTTTTATATCCTTCTGAAGAAGGCTGAGCGCCGAAGAATTGATGCTTTTGAACTGTGGTGTTGGAGAAGACTCTTGAGAGTCTCTTGGACTGAAAGGAGATCCAACCAGTCCATTCTGAAGGAGATCAACCATTTCTTTGGAAGGAATGATGCTAAAGCTGAAGCTCCAGTACTTTGGACACCTCATGCGAAGAGTTGACTCATTGGAAAAGACTCTGATGCTGGGAGGGATTGGGAGCAGGAAGAAAAGGGGACGACCGAAGATGAGATGGCTGGATGGCATCACTGACTTGATGGACATGAGTCTGAGTGAACTCCAGGAGTTGATGATGGACAGGGAGGCCTGGCATGCTGCGATTCATGGGGTCGCTAAGAGTCGGACACAACTGAGCAACTGAACTGAACTGAAGAGTGTACTTGCTTATAAAATCTCATCTTAAAATGTCTTCTGTTATGTATTCATTCCAAAAAATTAATTCAATTACTGTCTTTCAGATAATGGAATACTTAGGTGAATAAAACATAGCCATTGGCCTTAGAAATCTTACAGATTCTTGAAGAAGCAAACGTCTAAATTAATTACATCTGTTCAGTCACTCAGTCTTGTCCAACTCTTTGTGACGCTATGGACTGTAACCTGCCAGGCGCCTCTGCTCAAGGGATTTTTCAGGCAAGAACACTGGATTGGGTTGTGATTTCCTCCTCAATGATTACAATACAGCATGCTGAAAGCACAAGGAATAGAGTAACCCCATTAAGTCGTTCAATCAACCAAATGCATGGAGTGTCTTCTATTTTACAGCACTGGTCTGGAAACACAGGATAATCCTGAATGCAGACTTTCAATGTCATAGAAAACTTCCAAGAGAAGGTGAAAATTGATATGAATTTTGTAAGAGGTAGCTAGGTAAAAGCATGTGGCAGACATTATTCATTCTCCCCTTCCTGCATACAAATAGAAATCTGAATTTTTTGAGGCAGCATTGTATTAAAAGCTGCCTACCCATTCATATACCATTCTAGGTATGAGTGACCATGTAAGTGGAAAAAAAAAAGCCTGTTGAACAAGGCTTTGTTGAAAATCAGTTTTTCCCCAATGAAAATGAACTTAACTGACAGGTTCTTCCCTCTTCCTTTTATTCATGCTTGGAATGCAGATGTGAAATCTAGAGATGGAATCATCATCTCTCAGCCATAAAAACCTCCTTAAAATAATGGTAAAATAAAAAGATAGTAGGAGTCTTGATCCCTGATGATACCATACAACTTATATTTACTTTGGATTTTTATTTAAGCCATTGTAGTCACTTTTCTATTATGTACTGTTAAGTACAATTCTAAGTAATAAGAAGAGTACTGGAATTTGGTGGTAGAGAGTTCAAGAGAAACTTCCCAGGCATAGGAAACAATGAGATTCACAAAGATGTGGAGTGAGAAGCTCAATATGAAGAAACTGTAAGGAAACCAACTGATTGGAGTTATGAAGAGAAGGAGACCAGAGATGAAGTTGTGGAGGTGAATAAAGGCCAGTTCCTTGTAACCCAGATTAAGGAGTGTGAGCTTTGTTGTAAACGTAGTAGAGATCCTCTTGTGGATTTTTTCATGACTTAGCATTTGCATTTTAGAGAGGACATTTTATTAGAATATTTAGAAACATTTGGTAGAGACTGATGGCAGGCAGATTAGATAGGAGATTTATATCATCCAGGTGATTAAAAACCAAAACTAAGTTAGTAGAAATGGGAGTTTTTAGACCAGATTGGAGTTACTAATTATAGGTCTCTAGAAGAGATTCAAAATATATCAAAGAGGTAGAATCAACATAGACTGGATGTGTAAATTTGAAACAAAGAACATCTCAAGGATGATCCTCAGGTTTCTGTCTTGGGCGACCAGACGATTCACCAAGATTGGTACTACAGGAGGAAATGATGGTTAAATAATGATCCAAACTCTGATATCTCTGAAAACCAGAGAAAATTTAAGTATATTTTGCCAATTGTAAAAGTACCTCTCAGGAACAGCGATAATACAACCTCAACTGTTAAAAATGACATGTATATAAACTTAGTATTTTCAGAAAATTCCTAAGTAGATTGAGATAGAGATAATAGTGTTTTATTTTCATGCAATACAATGTTTATGCCATTTTTTAATATTTCTTAGAACGTGGTTAGAAACAAAAACAAAAGATAAAAACAAAGATAACAACACCAAAACAGCTATACTACAGTAACCATAGTAATGCTTTTTGTTTCTTTCTTTGTTTCCTCTTTCAGCCCAGTTCAGCTCTGTAAAGAGAAAATGATGAATGGGGCAGAATAAGAGGGAAAGAAATGTGCCATAAGAGACATTTAGCAGACATTTTTAAAATGCGTCTGACATAGTTTTGCATAGTTTCACACCTTTATGAATTTATTGCTATAATGGTGGCAGGAAGATACAGGTTCCAGGCACCACTAAGTAATGAGACAGCTTTGAGTTTTACTTGATACTTCCAATAAAATCTTTTCACAGTATCTGTGCTCCTTCAATCCAGAGTAAAGAGTGCTCACATAAAAAGCCCTAGCAGTGGCAAAAGGAATCAAAACTCCCTGCATTCTTTTCCTTCTAGATGTCCTCTCTTTGGTTTGGTTAAGTCAAGATGAAGGGCAGAATAGGTTGGCACTTGTTATCAGCCCATATAACCACCTCACAGTGAAAACAGTGATGTCCAAAGTTTAGTAACCATGACTGGAAAGGGCTGGTTGTGCCTGAACTTCTGTACTTGATTGCATAAACCAGTAGCTTATATTTGGACAAAGTAATGAGAGAAAACTGTAATTATTCATTTCATTTTGGTAGGATTTGGCTTATTGCTCCTGCCTTCTGAATTAAATGGATTTAAAAGAGACTGAAAGACTTAGAAAAGCTTCTCTTGCTACAGATGTTCTGCTCTCTTTGGCGGGGGGTGGGGTAGGGTGGGGTGGTGGAGGGTGGGCATCACACCACACAGCTCACAGGTACTCAGTTCCCGGCTTCCCAGATCCAGGATTGAATCCAGGCTATGACAGTGAGAGACCAGAATCCTAACCAATAGGCCACCAGGGAGCTGCCTCTGCTGCTATTCTTAAACAGTTAAAGACTGCTTCTAATACACGAGAGGGTATTGATGGGAAGGAGAAAAATAGATTTTGTAGAATAACCAGGTTCTTATGAGCTAGAAATATTGATTAGGAAGCTGTTGACTGTGGTCACATGAGCTTTATTGGCATATGGACGGAAAAACTGAAAAAGAAAAGATTGCTTTAAGAAATGTATTTTTTTTGGACACCGTGTTGGTAGGTAAGTTTGAAAACAAATCTTTGGGGGTAAAGTCAGAAACTAAGATAGTATTTGCTAAATTATCATTGCAAGGCCTAGATACCTAGTCACCAAATATATTTTTAGTTACCTGTTTAATTCACAACTTTGGGACACAGTGCTCAATAGTGAGAAGTATAAATCCCACACTCTGGGATTGGATAATAAAATAATCCAAGGGGATCTTTTTTTTTTCATGATCCCACATTGCATTCATCTCATACCTTGAAGGACAAGGGCTCATTTCACTTTAAACTTTTCTTTTTCCCTGCCACAGCCTCATCAGAGATGGTTTTCATACAAATGTGTGATCTTTTTTGTGATTTACCTCACTTACTCTTTCTACCTGTCATTTCCTAGAGTACTTTGCAGAATCCTAAACTATTTTAATTCCAAAGCGGTTAGTTATATATCAGTACAAAATCAGAGGCTCACCAATCCGAAAGCTGGGAATGAAATAGGTATCCATCTGTGACGGCATTATAGTGATTTGGGGCCAGACCCGGCGGTAAGGCAGTGACAGAAGATGTGCACCCCTGTCGCTTTGCATGGAAGCAGGAAGGTGCAGGAAGAAGCAGTAATGCCTTAAGAGGAGTATAACAGAAAGGGAAAGGATAAGAAATAAAGCTGAACCTACAGAAATCACTTCTAATTTGCTTTTCATTATAGCTAAAAGCTCTAGAGTGCCATCTGACCTTTCTACCAGGAGAAGCAGTAAATAATTTGTATGAATATTTGTATTTCATGTGTGTTTTGTACCCCAAATATGGAACTCAGCCTATTTGAGAATGAGCACTCCTAACTGCAACATCAGTGAATTCAGAATCAACTGGACTATCAACTCCTTTGGACAGAATCTGTTTGTTTCAAAGTCATGTTATTTGCCCTTGTAAGAAGCAAGATAAACAGAGCAGTTTCAAAGAAAGTTGTGAGATAGTTGGGCTTTAAGAATTTGACTTTGACAAGTTCGAGAAGTAAAAATGGGGGGGTGGGGGTGGGGCAGGGATGTTTATCCTATTTAAAAAAAACAGAATCAATAACTAATTTATTCAACAAGCACTTATTGAATACCTTCCATGTGTCATTTGGTGATGGGCTACATACTAGACGTGCTAAAAATGAGAAGCAGGCAGGATACATTCCAATCCACGAGAGGAAGAAGGTGATTCCATGACAGAATAGCAGGTGAGATTTGGGTCAAATGTAGCCTTTAAGCATCTCTGTTATTCTACCAGGTAGGTGACTATTAATACTTACATAAAGACCAGCCCTACCCGACACAGGAGGAAAGAGAGGCCCTGAAATACAGTCCTAATTTTCCTCCTATTCCTAGATAATGAAGATGATGAAAACATAATTTTAATTGAAAAGTTGATGGGAATGAGTAAACACTTGCAGGCTTCTAAAAATTTCTGCAGGTCTTGGCCTCTCCATATTCTTATGATAAAGCCCACAGGGGTCACTTCCTTAGTATATCCCCCAATGAGGAGCCATTAGCTTTTACTTTACTTTTTTAAAATAGACTCTGTCTTTTAGAGCACTTTTAGGTTCACAGCAAAATTGAGGAGAAAGTATGGGGAGTTCCCATAAACACACTAACCCCACACATGCACAGCCTTGCCTACTATCACATCCTCCACCAGGGTGGTATATTTATTACAAATGAGGGACCTACATCAACACATCATGATCACCCAAAGACCATTATTTATGTTAGCCTCACTCTTGGTGCCGTACACCCCCTAGTGTCAGTCACTCAATCGTGTCCAACTCTTTGTGACCCCATGGACTGTAGCCCGCCAGGCTCCTCTGTCCATCGGGTTTTCCAGGCAAGAATACTGGAGTGGGTGGCCATTCCCTTCTCCAGGGGATCTTCCTGACTCAGGGATCGAACTTGAGTCTCGTGCATTGCAGGCAGATTCTTTACCATCTGAGTCACCAGGAAAGCTATATTCAGGGAAGCTATACCAGGGAAACTACAATAGGGAAGTACGTTTTATGGGTTTTGACAAATGCATAATAACATGGATCCCCCATTATAGTTCAAGCAGAACAGTTTCACTGCCCTAAACACTTCTCTGCTCTGCCGATTCATCCCTCCCTCCACCCTAACACCTGGCAACCACTGATCTTTTTACCATCTACATAGTTTTGCCTTTTCTAGAGTGTCACAGAGTTGGAATCAAACAGTATGTATTCTTTTTAGATTGGTTTCCTTTTTCTCAGTAATATCCCTGATAGCTTAAGTGGTAATGAACCCACCTGCAATGCAAATGATGACACCTACCAGAATTATACTAAAATTTACAAAAACTAAAAGTGTTGGCTAGGAAATGGAACAGCAGGAATTCTTATATACTGCTGATGGAAGTGAAAATTGGTACAGCCACTTTGGAAAATTGCTTCTCTATCTTGATTAAAGCTGAATATATGTTTAACATATGACCCAGAAATTCCATACCAACATAAATACATACATAGACTCACCAGTAACATGTACACGAAATTTCACAGCAGCATCATATGAGAACCAGCAAGTAAATGTTTATCAACAGGAAAATGGATACATAAAGTATATTCAGTTAATTCAATGCTTCACAGCTGTGAAATCGAACAAACAATTACCACAGGCAGCAATGTGGAGGAAACTCACAAACACCATGTTGAGTGAAAGCTGTCAGCCACAAAAGACTACATACTCTTTGATTACAGTTATATAAAGTTCAAAAACACAAACCTAATCTATGATAATAAATAGTGATTAATTTTGAGTAGGAGGAGGATAATGAATGGGAAGGGGAATGTTCTATTTGACTTGGGGAATGGTTACACAGGTCTTTTTTTTTGGTGGGGGGGTGGGGGTTGTTTGTTTGACACACCACACAGCTCGTGGGATCTCAGTTCCCCGACCAGGGATTGAACTCTGGCCGTGGCATTGAAAGCCCAGAGTCCTAACCACGAGGCCACCAGGAAACTCCCACACAGATCTCTTCATGCTGTGAAAATTCATTGAGCTGTATGCTTGGATTTGTATACTTTTTAGAATGCATATTGTTATCTTTCAGTATAAACATTTATTAAAGAATATAGAACCTCAGTTGGCCCTATTGAGATCTAGAAAAGCTATATGGTTATCTATGACAGGAAGCCTACATGTTTTTCCAACCTTCACTTATTGGGAATTAGTAGACTACACAATGGGTTGATCTCACGAGCTAAGGATAGCATTTTTTATCGATAAGGTGGGATTGGGACTTTGGTGTGTCTGATTCAAAAGCCTATGCTCACAGCCGCTATCCCGAACTACCTTCTATTATGATTATATAGTCTCTTCCAGACCTATTTATGCTAAACATCTGTGGTTCTGTGTATTTTCTTTTCCCATTTTATTTTATGACACAGAGGGTTAGCGAAATGCTAAGTGTATCCTCAATTATGTTTCACGACACCTAAATAAAGTTGAAGACATTTGTTTGCTCTAAACAAGGCCAAATGAATATCATACGTATGTATGTATTATTTTTGGTGTGTTGTGGTCATAAGCCTTAGGAATATGTACGTGGTATGTCATTATATCTTTTGAATAATTTTTCACTTGTTTCAAAAGGCGTCTCATATTTTGCTTAGCATTTGACAACAGTCAGCACTGAGCAGACAATCTCACTGAATTTTCTGTGTTGGACATTTAAGGGTTTTGTTCCTCCTCTCAGGGTATATTGGGTTGGCCAAAAAGTTCTTCCAGGTTTTCTGTTAAGATGTAATGGAGAAACCTCAGATGAATTTCTCTGTCAACCCAACTCTAATTCCAAATCTCTCAGGGTCTGCAAGCAGTTTAATTTTTTCCAATGTGCATTGACTTGTATGGAGATAGTAAATTGTATCTGTCACTGTTCATCTGTTGTCCAGTGATAGCATTTGTTTAGTTCCCCAGGAGTGTGTTTTAATTCCCACCCCCGCCATCTTGACTAACTCTAATATTCATCCTTCTCTGGTTCTTAATAAATCGGTGAAACTGCAACCCCACCAGTCATTTATAGGACTGTAGCACCTAGCTACTAACCATTCATACACACTGAGATTCGGTCGTTCATTTTTCCTCTTAGCTTTCCACCTCTTAAACATTTAATATTCCATAGCTGAAGTACCACATGCTCACCCTCTAGTTATAAGCTTACTATGTAAGCACGGAAAGATGTGGGAATGGTACTGTTTTCATAGAAGTGCTTTCCTCCCATGCTGCTGCTGCTGCTGGTGCTAAGTCGCTTTAGTCATGTCCGACTCTGTGCGACCCCATAGACGGCAGCCCACCAGGCTCCCCCGTCCCTGGGATTCTCCAGGCAAGAACACTGGAGGGAGTTGCCATGTCCTTCTCCAATGCATGAAAGTGAAAACTCAAAGTGAAATCGCTAAGTCGTGTTGGACTCTTAGCGAGCCCATGGACTGCAGCCCACCAGGCTCCTCTGTCCATGGGATTTTCCAGGTGAGAGTACTGGAGTGGGGTGCCATTGCCTTCTCCGTTCCCCCTAGAGGTTAACTCTTTAGATTTCCTATTGAATATCATAGATGATTCTTCTCTACTTTTGCATTAAAGATAGCTTGTCCAGTATTCTAGCTTTGTTCATGTATTCATTATTATTGCTTTAACTGGTTAAATGCAGTTGATATCGTTGAACACGTATATTCCTAAGACAATTTATGGTTTAAATGTTCAACTCATTTTTAATATAGCAATAGTTTCAAAAACATCAAAATTAAATATGCACCTCTTTATTTGTGATGTAATTATCGATTTTCTTCATTTAATGTTTTAGAGACTATACTACAGAACTCCTAAAAGGGCAAAAGCAAGTAAAGCATTAGTTCCAAAAGTAGGGCTTGCAAAATCAATAATTAACATGACAAGGTTGTTAAATGTTTGACATCCTTAACAATGTAATGCGTAGAGCTAGCCCGGAAGACCATTAAGTAAATATGATCTATATTATGGAGAAGAGTAGATCCTCATTCCCTTAGGTAGATGCAATAAACTAAGAAATCTTACTCTTTAAAAAAAATTACTGGAGTCTAGTGGATTCACAATGTTGTGTTAATTTCCGCTGCACAGCAAAGTGATTCCTTTATGGTTTATCACAGGATATTAAATATAGTTCACTGTGCTATACATTAAGACCTTGTTGTCTATCAAATCTTTATTCTAGAGTTTAGGAACTAATTTTAGAGCAACTAACAACTCGCTAACAACTCTGAACTTGTTCAGAGTTAAAAACAATGACACAGCCACATGTTCTCTCAGCACCTTTCAATAACCTGCCTGTTTCAACCCTTGGTAGCTTCAGATCAGATTATTAGCTTTTGCCTTTCTGTTTTACTTTTAGCAAGGTAACTGGAAAGGTGACATTGATAGCAAGGTATACAATTCAGTGGTATTAATATTCCTGCATTGACTGTAGGAGTCATAGTCCGACTTGTTTTTCTCATAGACATTTGGTTATAAATCCAAATGAATATCTTTTAATCAGTCCTGGAAGAGAAATATCTCGTCACAAGCTATTAAGAGATATTTGTGAAAAATGTTATGAAATGTTTAAGGAAGAAGGAAGAGACGTACAATACCAAGATTCTCATGAAAATGTATCTAGTCTATTGATGAACTCAAGTTCCAAGTCTGAGTGTTGAAACAAAATTTCCATGGCATTTTAGCTAATCTGCAATGAAAGAAAGTCGCTCAGGACTGTCTGACTCTTGTGAACGCATGGACTGTAGAGTCCATGGATTCTCCAGGCCAGAATGCTGGAGTGGGTAGTCGTTCCCTTCTCCAGGGGATCTACAGTCCGTGGAATTCTGCAGGCCAGAGTCCTAGAGTGCATAGCCTTTCCATTTTCCAGGGGATCTTCCCAACCAGGAATCAAACTGAGATCTCCCACTTTGCAGCCTGATTCTTTACCAGCTGAGCCACAAAGGAAGCCCAAGAATAGAGAAGTGGGTATCCAATCCCTTCTCCCACACTTTGCGACCACATGGACGATACAGTCCATGGACTTGTCGAGGCCAGAATACTGGAGTGGGTAGCCATTCCTTCTCCAGGCATCTTCCCAACCCAGATATCCAACCCAGATCTCCCACATTGCAAGCCAGTTCTTTACCAGCTGAGCCACAAGGGAAGCCCAAGAATACTGGAGTGGGTAGTCTGTCCCTTCTCCCAATCTGTGCGACCACATAGGCCAGAGTACAGGAGTGGGTAGCCTTTCCCTTCTCCAGAGATTCTTCCCAACCCCAGGATCGAACCCAAATCTCCCACACTTCAGGCAGTTCTTTAGCTGCTGAGCCACAAGGGAAGCCCAAGAATACTGGAGTGGGTAGCCTATCCCTCTGCAGCGGATTTTCCCCCACCCGGCAGTCGAACCATGCTCTCCTGCATTGCAGCCAGATTCTTCACCAGTGAAGCTCTCAGGAAAACCCCTTACATGAATAGCTTTTTTTGCTCTACACCAAATACGAAATGCTCTCATTTCCAAATCCCTGAAAAACTCTTTGTGGTGACATCAAATAAATAAGAGTCGTTTTAGTTTCTTTTACAGAAAAGAAAGTCAAATTTATTTAATTAAAAATTAGCAAATGCATAAACACACACTGAAAAATACACACAAGAGCACTATGTATTGACTCACAGAAGGGAAATGCAGTGGTCGAAGACCAGTCAATATGGCTCGTCAGTTATAGAAGAAATCCAAGCATGTGTGTGCGCGCGCACACACACACACACACACACACACACACCAGATCAGGCACAGAAAAAAGAACCCAGTATTTTTCAACAGTACATTCAATCTACCATAAACAAAACTTCAGAATTAGTTTTCAAAGGTTCCTATTTTAATTCCAAAGATGCCCATCTCGGGTATAAATATACCTATATTTTCTAGTGGTTTACTGTTGGCTTATTTTAAATCTATTAGTCTTGTTACATGCAACTATTTCCTATATTTAACACCGGTTCATCTTCTGTAGCTTATGTCTCTAGCTTCAACCTGCCCAAAGTTTCTGGTTGGTAGGAAGACAGGTGCCTTATTCTCTGTGAAACTGAATGTATTGGTTTTAAACACTCGTCAGAAAATGTTTTATCACCATTTCAAGTCATGGAAATAGTTACATTGATGCTTAAATCGCCATTTTCTGCGAAAAGTTCCCCAACTCTGGGGTAGAAAACTAGGCAGTCACAGTTCAGAAACGCTGTTTCAATTCGCTCATGAATAGATAGAGGCGTGGCTTCCCACATCAATCGCCGCCTGGTACCATTTAGCTCAAGTCGATAAGTAAAATGTTCAGCTTGCTCGCGTGTTCCTATCAGCTGGACAGCGGCAAAGAATTTCTGGTAACCGTCGTGGATTTCCAGTTTCTCCAAAATTAGTAAGAACTGAGACCCAAAACAGGACTGCACCATCACCCAGTCAAGGGTACCAGCCAGATTAATGTTGACTGCAAGGAAAACGACAACTTCTCCCTCTAGGGTTATAACGGAGTTGTTATAGTGCTGCATCACATGTGGTACAACGGCATCCATGGCGCCTTGCCACCCACAGGAAGCGCCAGGGCAAGGGCAACGGCAGGGCCTGAACTCACAGTGCTCTTCGTGGTCGGCTTTTTCTGTGGGGGGCAAGGTTGCTCCGCATCCGGAAGAGGCGTATCTACACGGGAAGAGTACTAAATCGGCCACTCTCTCCATGGCCAAGTTGCGAACGGCTGTCAGCGGGCCCCGGCAAGTTGGACAATGGGTGAGCCTCGAACGACATTCACTACAAACGAGGTGGCCGCTCTGGCACTGTGTAATTGGAGGCAAGACATGGTTAAAACACACCGGACACTCAAAGAGACTCGCCAAGTCACTGTTGGACACAGTGTTGTCAGTCATTTCTGTGGGGGAGAGCGCACCTCAACCTCGGTCCTGGTTCACACACGCTCCGTCGTCGCCGCCGCCGCCAAGGCCCACCAGCGAGGGCCACGCCACCGCCCCTGCCTCTGCCTCGTGTCGGGAGCGACGCGACCGTGGCTCGCCGCTGCCGTCAGAGAGGGCGCCCACCAACGGTCGTCGCGGCTCGCGACAGCCCGACGCAAAGGGTCGTCGCAACTCGCGACAGCCCGACGCCGGCGTGCGGCGCGCTCCCAAACTCGCGCGCGCTCGCGCCAAATACCTCACACTGTGGCGGCCACCGCGGGGAAGCGCGGCCCGCGTGCCTGCGGCCCCAGGGGGCCAACAGGAATCTTTTTAAAGGAATAGGTCACGTTAGAATCTCAGCATTCCTTGCCCAGACCTATTTTGCGTGTTGGGTCATAGAACAGTTCTAGTCCTAGTAACTGTCTACAATCTGGTGACATTATGGGAAAAGTATGAAATGAGAACTGCAACAGGAATAATCCAGACTTTAAAAGATTAAATTAGTACTTAGCTACTTTTCATGTATAAAGGTGCTTTTCAAGCACTAATCGATCCGCTTAAAACCTCTGTGAGCATGGCTGGACTAGGAGAAACTCAGAGTTTGAAGAGAGAAAAGTGAGAAGTTTCTGCCGCTGCTGCTGCGTCGCTTCAGTCGTGTCCGACTCTGCGCGACCCCACAGAGGGCAGCCCGCCAGGCTCCTCCGTCCCTGGGATTCTCCAGGCAAGAATATTGGAGTGGCTTGCCATTTCCTTCTCCAATGCTTTCATGCATGCTAAGTCACTTCAGTTGTATCCGACTCTGCGCGACCCCTTGGACAGCAGCCCTTCGGGCTCCACTGTCCACAGGACTTTCCAGGCAAGAATATTGGAGTAGGTTGCCATTTAGTGGAGCTGTATTTTTCCGTAACTCATCTCCAGGCAGAATCTCCTAAATAGGTGTCAGTTAAATTCTGCTTATCTGAACAGTCAGGCTGTTCTGTAGATTAAAAAAAATTCAGTTTTGCCTGAAACCCTTAGGAATAACCTGAAGTCTTATCCCATAGTGAACCAAAATCTCAGAATTGAGAAATCAAGGAAGCCCAGAACTATCCTGGATATTTACATATTCAGGGTCAGTGATGGACTAGTATAAAACCAAATACACTGGTTTTAACTAGAATTGGACGTATTGCTAAGAAAATCACCAGTTACATCAGCATGTCTAATTCCGTGCAGGTCAATAATTCATTTCTGACTATGGCAGTTTCGTCAAACTTTTGGGGTGAGGGAATGCATGTGGGTGTCACTGACTGCTACTGGCAGGCCTGAGGCGTTGACAAGAGCGAAGACCAAATTGAAGGGAAGAAGTGGTTGTGGTAGAAGATCACCAACAAATTCATAAGATGTCAGCCATAATTTCAACCAGTGGCCCAGAGAGCAGGGAGATGAGTCTGTTAGAACAATGGATGAGTAAGAATAAATACAGGGAACAGGTCATGCTGGAAGTACAGGAAGAATTGGAATAGCGTATTCACGTGGGAATCGTGTCAGAAGCCAGAATACTGCAAGTAGATATACTCTATTGAAACTCAACCCAAGAAACATGTCAAACTCACGTGGGACATTGTGGCATGGAGCAACAGTACAACTACCCACACACACAGCACTTACACACACATGCACACACTTCTAGCCCCACCTGGCTGTTCTACATTTTTCCATTTCAGTATCACTTGCTAACATGCTTCACAATTAACTTAACCATGTTCTCTCGCGCTCCCTACAGAATGGAAGGTACTGAGGTAGACAGGTTTGGATGTTTTCTTCGTTGATGTATGCATATACAACAGTGCCTGGAATATGATAGGCTCTCAAGAACTACTTGCTGACTAAGTGATCTCTAAGAAATGAGTGTGGGAACTCATTCCAGAGTGCCTTAGTGAAGGGTCAAAACACCCTGAGCTCAATAGGATGCAGTATTCATGAACTGCTATTTCTATAGTCATGTGGACTCTGCTTTTAAGTACAGGTTCTTGGGACTTCCCTGGCAGTCCAGTGGTTAAGACTCCTCACTTCCCCTGCAGGGGGCACAGGGTTCGATCCCTGGTGGGGAAACTCTGCATGCTGCTTGGCATGGCCAAAAGAGGAAAAAGAAAGTACAAGTTCTCTCTGCTGCTTTTCAGACAAATCGAACGGAGACCCATCAAAGTGAGCTGAGGAAAGGGGAGAGCAACAGGAAAGGGGTTCAGAGGATACTGAAGGGTGAGGGCATGATCTAGTCTGTAGGGCCCTGTTGTCCATTGTAAGGATTTTGGCTTTGAGTCCAAGCGAGGTGGGATGCCACTGGAAAGTTTTGAGGAGTAGAGTGACTTGATCTGGCATATATTTGAACAGAATCTCTTGAGATGCTGTATGAAAAATAAACTAGAGGGGTAAGAAGGCCAAAGCTGGAAGGCCACTGAAGAGACTACTGCAATAATCCAAAACACAGATGATGATGGCTTGGAATTGAGTGGTAGCCCCAGAGGGTTTGAGAACTGGTCAGATGGAGGGTATCTTTTGAAGGTACAGCCAATGGGATTCCGTGATGGATTGGATATGGTGTTTGATAGAAGGAGAATGAATCAAGGAAGATGATAGTGGTTTTGCCCTGAGCAAATGGAAGAAGGGAAATATCATTTTATTGAGACAGGAAAAACTTGGTTGTTGAATGATTGAGGATGTTTAAAAAAATACTTTGGGGATTTTAATGCATTTTCAGATCATGTTTCTTCCTTTACTGAGGCAGGATGGTCGTGGTGGTGGATACTAATCATTTCACCACTGTTGATTGTGTAAGTCAACAAAGCTGTGAGTAGGGCTTTGAGGGGTTGATTTTTGTTTTTACTCTTGAGATTAAATATGATCCAGTACAAAGAATATTCAGAATATCTATCATGGAAGGAATAGATTTTATTATAGCAGATTAATGAGCACATTAAGATGAGTTCATTTAGTGTTTTACTGTGAAATTCACCAAAAGAAATGTAGTTTTGGTGTCTATTGGTCATCTTAAATTTACTGATACCAGGAAACTGTAAATTAAATATATGTATGCACACAAGGTGGAAACCACTAGCAAAAACAAGATCAGAGCAACAAGAAGCCACACTATGTTAAACTGAAAACACTACACGCACATAACTCAAGTTACGCTACTTTCTGCAAGGGAAATCTTAAGGAGTGTGTTACTGATTTCACTTTTGTGGAAAATCTGTACAAACTGGGTATGGTTAATATTATGGCCTTTGTTAAAAAAAAAAAAATTTAGGGACACAGTCATCTCCTTTGTTCCAGAACTCCACTTCTACTAATTTCTCCTGAGGTGATATTAAGAACATGCACAAAGATTTACCTCCCAGAGTGTTTCTCAGGGCTTTTGTTATAATAAAAATTGGAGACCATTTAAACAGCTAAATCTAGAGTATTTGAATAAATGATGCACATTCATTCAGTGGAATACTATACAGCCAGTTCAAAGAATATTGTCAAAGTGCACATATTAGTACACAAAAATCTGCCTGACATATTGAGTGAAAAAACAAGTTAGAAAACAAAATTACGTATGACCCCATTTGAAGACTTGTGCAGTTATTCTATTTTTGAACAGAAAAATTCTGCAAGTGGATGCCACAAAATGGTAACTGGTCATCACTGGTGGGATTATGGAGAGTTTCTATGATTATCTCTATTTACTAAAATAAATCTGTACTACATTTACAATAAAAATATACAAATGCATGGAACAATAGTGATTACATTAGACAGAGATATTTCATGCTTTAGAAAGATACACAAATCTTGTTTTCCCTGGAGACAACCCTTGTTCATGAATCACAGGATAAACCTTTAACTGCTGCTACTGCTGCTGCTAAGGCGTTTCAGTCGTGTCCGACTCTGTGCGACCCCACAGACGGCAGCCCACCAGGCTCCCCCGTCCCTGGGATTCTCCAGGCAAGGACGCTGGAGTGGGTTTCCATTTCCTTCTTCAATGCATGAAAGTGAAAAGTGAAAGTAAAGTCACTCAGTTGTGTCCAACTCTTCGCGACCCCATGGGCTGCAGTCTACCAGGCTCCTCGGTCCATGGGAATTTCCAGGCAAGAGTACTGGAGTGGGATGCCATTGCCTTCTCCGAAACCTTTAAAGGATAATATTACTGGCACTCCCTGGCTGCAGTGTTTCTGGTTGCTGCTGCTGCTAAGTTGCTTCAGTCGTGTCCAACTCTGTGTGACCCCATAGACGGTGGCCTGCCAGGCTCGCCCGTCGCTGGGATTCTCCGGGCAAAAACACTGGAGTGGGCTGCCATTGCCTTCTCCAGTGCATGAAAGTGAAAAGGGAAAGTGAAGTCGCTCAGTCGTGTCCGACTCTTCTGGACCCCCTGTACTGCAGCCTACCAAGCACCTCCGTCCATGGGATTTTCAAGGCAGAGTACTGGAGTGGGTTGCCATTGCCTTCTCTGATTTCTGATTGAGATTAGTATAAATAATGAGTCGCCAAATTCAGGGCTCTCACAAAAGGCCCTTCCAATGTGAGAAATGTGGCTAAAGCTCGTATGATGAATTTGGTGTTTCAGCAACTAAAGTAATTATATAAGCAAATAACAATTAGCATGAATTCTCAGAGAACCTTGTGTGCTTTTTCATTAGCTACACACAAAAAAAGCAGGGTGTGTGTGTGGGGGTGTAGATTTGGAAGGAAACTTTCAATAGAGATGAGAGAGCAGACAGCCAGTATCTTTAGTTTTCTCACCTTTCTCTCCATCTGGCCAGGCAAATGATGCAGAAATGGCCAACAGTAGATTATGCTGGGTGATCAGGGGCAGAAGCAACGTGGATAATTGAAATCCACTGATAATCCAGAAACCTAATTTTACCAAATAGTTGCAACCACCTCGTGGACAGAACCCCTTAGTAGAGCTGCTAATGAGAAGCATAATTGAGTGGTTTGAGTTCATCTGCTTTCAGTTATCCTTTGCAGGTGCTAATGAACAGTGAGGTGGTCAAAAGGCTGTCAGGCAAAGGGAGTGGTAGGAGCAAAAGCAAGACATGGATAAGACCAGAAACTGGATAATCAGCCTCAAAATGGGTGAGTGGACTACAGTGAGGATCAGCTCTTGATTACCTGCTTAACTAAATTCCACAAAGATATATGTCATGAAAACAGGTCTTCATATTAAGGGTTTTCATGTATGCAGAGTCTATCTTGGCTGACATGATTTGTCTATAGTCTTAGAAATTCTCTATACTGCAGTGATTTTCCTGGACAGCAATGATAGGCTATTTACTGTCAGAGCACAGCTAATCAACTGCAGGCTCCTCTGCTAAATATGGCCAACAGGCTGCTTATGAGTCAGGACTCTGGCAGACGGCCCTTCTTTTGGACCAATGGGAATGTGATTGACTCTCTCCCATGCCTTTCTGGGAGACGATATAAGCATTGCTGGTATCCACGTCCTTTTGTTTTTATTATTCCTCCAAATTCATGCTTGAGTAAACAGCCTTTGGAAAGTACTGTTATGGTGAACATTTTGTGGTTTATGGTAAGCATTTGGTTTTCAAGAACTGTTGAAAACAAATGTTTCTAGAGTGCAGTTATTTGCAAGTATTACTCAATAAACTCTAATATTTGTAACTAAAACTCTATGTTTGATTAGCAATTAAGCTCTCAAATAGTTATGAAAGTAATTTTCTTTCATAAGGCTGTACTTTAGGACAAATTACTTGATACATTCACTAATATTCAGAGCTTCTCAACTATATCTACATATGATGATGAATGTAGCTCTTTGTGGTGGTAGCAAAACTGATTTCCATTTTTGGCAGTAGCTGGAGAAAAGTACACTATAAACTATCTGATATTTGTAAATAAAACTGTAACTGCACATGAATATTTATTATGTTTTCTAGAGCAATTGTGAGAGTAATCTCCATTTATAAGACTTGTTTTGAGTAAATGAGATTTTTAATCATTTTAGTATCAACTGTTCTTTCTTGATGCTGTCCTATGATAGTGTGTCCCTTTGCCCATATTGTGAGTGAAAGGGCAAATGAACTAGTTTCATATAATGTGAATTGTTTAAGTCACTTGAATATTCTCAATAACTCATTAACTTTTGCTTTCAGTTCAGTTGATTTCAGTCACTGGGTCACGTCTGACTCTTTGTGACCCCATGGACTACAACACACCAGGCCTTCCTGTACATCGCCAACCCGCAGAGCTTCCTCAAACTCAGGTCCATCAAGTCAGTGATGCCATTCAACCATCTCATCCTCTGTCATCCTCTTCTCATCCTGCCTTGAATCTTTCCCAGCATCAGGGTCTCTTCCAATGTGTCAGTTCTTCGCCTCAGGTGGCCAAAATATTGGAGCTTCAGCTTCAGCATCAGTCCTTCCAACAAATATTCAGGACTGATTTCCTTTTGGATTCAATGGTTTGATCTCTTTGCTTTCCAAGGGACTCTCAAGAGTCTTCTCCAACACCACAGTTCAAAAGCATCAATTCTTCGGCACTCAGCTAAAGCTGAGGGGTCCATCTTTATTTATGGTCCAACTCTCACATCCATACATGACTACTGGAAAAACCATAACTTTGACTAGACGGACCTTTGTCAGCAAAGCAATGTCTGCCCTTTTTAATATACCGTCTATGTTAGTCAGAGCTTTTCTTCCAAGGAGCAAGCATCTGTATCATTTGATTTCAGGGCTGCAGTCACCATCTGCAGTGATTTTGGAGCCCCAGAAAACAAAGTCTGTCACTGTTTCCATTGTTTCCCCATCTGTTTGTCATGAAGTGATGGGATCTGATGCCATGATCTTCATTTTGTGAATGTTGAGTTTTAAGCCGCTTTTTCACTCTCCTATTTAACTTTCATGAAGAGGCTCTTTAGTTCCTCTTTTGCTTTCTGCCATAAGGATGGTGTCACCTGCATATCTGAGGTTATCCCTATTTCCTCCAGCAATCTTGATTCCAGCTTTTGCTTCATGCAGCCCGGCATTTCGCATGATGTAATCTGCATATAAGCTAAATAAGCAGGGTGACAATATACAGCCTTGACGTACTCCTTTCCCGATTTGGAACCAGTCCGTTGTTGCATGTCCGGTTCTAACTATTGCTTCTTGACGTGCATTCTGATTTCTCAGGAGGCAGGTAAGGTGGTCTGGTATTCCTATCTCCTGAAAAATTTTCCATAGTTTGTTGTGAGCCACACAGTCAAAGGCTTTGGCCTAGTCAATAAAGCAGAAGTAGATATTTTTCTGGAACTCTCTTGCTTTTTGTATGATCCAACAGATGTTGGCAATTTGATCCTTGTTTCCTCTGCCTTTTCTAGATCCAGCTTGAACATCTGGAAGTTCTCAGTTCACATACTGTTGAAGCCTCTCTTGGAGAACTTTGAGCATTAATTTGCTAGAGTGTGAGATTAGTACAACTGTGCCGTAGTTTGAAGATTCTTTGGCATTGCCTTTCTTTGAGGTTGGAATGAAAACGGACCTTTTCCAGTCTGCGGCCACTGCTGAGTTTTCCAAATGTGCTGACATATTTGGTGCAGCACTTTAGCAGCAGCAATTTTAGGACTTGGCATACCTCAGCTGGAATTCCATCATCTCCACTAGCTTTGTTCATAGCGATGATCCTAAAGCCCACGTGACTTCACACTCCATGATGTATGGCTCTAAGTGAGTTATCACACCAGCATGGTTTTCTGAGTCATTAAGGTCTTATGTGTATAGTTCTTCTGTGTATTCTTTCCACCTCTTCTTACTATCTTCTACTTCTTTAGGTGCATACCATTTCTGTCCTTTAGTGTCCATCTTTGCATGAAATGTTCCCCGGGTATCTCTAACTTTCTTGAAGAGATCTCTAGTCTTTTCCATTCTATTGCTTTCCTCTATTTCTTTGCATTGATCACTGAGGGAGGCTTTCTCATCTATCCTTGCTATTCTTTGGAACTCTGCATTCAGATGCGTATATCTTTCCTTTCCTCCTTTGTCTTTAGCTTCTCTTCTTTTCTCAGCTATTTGTAAGGTCTCCTCAGACAACCAGTTTTCCTTTCACAGTTCCTTTTCTTGGGGATGGTCTTGATCACTGCCTCCTGTCCAATGTCACGAATCTCCATGTATAGTTCTTCAGGCACTGTATCAGATCTAGTCCCTTGAATCTATTTGTCACTTGCACCATGTAATCATAAGGGATTTGATTTAGGTCATACCTGAATGGTCGGTGGTTTTCCCTACTTTCTTCCATTTCAGTCAGAATTTGACAATAAGGAGTTCATGATCTGAGCCACAGTCAGCTCCTGGCCTTATTTTTGCTTCTTGTTTTGTATAGAGCTTCTCCATCTTTGGCCACAAAGAACATAATCAATCTGATTTTGGTATTGACCATCTGGTGATGTCCATGTGTAGAGTCGTCTCTTGTGTTGTTGGAAGAGGGTGATTGCTATGACCAGTGCATTCACTTGGCAAACCTCTGTTAGCCTTTGCCTGCTTCATTTTGAACTCCAAGGCCATAGATGCCTGATAGTTCAGGTATCTCTTGGTTTCCTACTTTTGCGTTCTAGTCCCTTATGATGAAAAGGCCATCATTTTTGAGTAGGTCTTCATAGAATCGTTCAACTTCAGCTTCTTTGGCATTAGTGGTTGGGGTATAGACTTGGATTACTGTGATACTGAAAGGTTTGCCTTGGAAAGGAACGGAAATCATTCTGTCATTTTTGAGATTGCCCCCAAGTACTACATTTCGGACTCTCTTGTGGACTATGAGGGCTATACCACTTTTTCTAAGGCATTCTTGCCCAGAGTAGTAGATATAATGGTCGTCTGAATTAACCTCACCCGTTAGAGTCCACTTTAGTTCACCGATTCCTAAAATGTCGATGTTCAATCTTGCCATGTCCTGTTTGATCACTTCCAATTTACCTTGGTTCATGGACCTAACATTCCAGGTTCCTATGCAATATTTTTCTGTACAGCATCGGACTTTACTTCCATCCCCAGTCACACCCACAACTGGGTGTTGTTTTCACTTTGGCTCCATCCCTCCCTCCTTTCTGGAGTTATTTCTCCAGTCTTCTCCAGTAGCATATTGGGCACCTACCAAGCTGGGGAGTTCATCTTTTAGTGTCATGTCTCTTTGCCTTTTCATACTGTTCAGGGGCTCTCAATGCCAGAATACTGAAATGGTTTGCCATTGTCTTCTCCAGTGGACCACGTTTTGTCAGAACTTTCCACTATGACCCATCCGTCTTGGGTGGCCCTACACGGCATGGCTCACAGTTACATGGAGTTAGACAAGCTGTGATCCATGTGAGCAGTTTGGCCAGGTTTCTGTGACTGTGGTTTTCATGATATCTCCCCTATCATGGAGAAGGATAAGAGGCTTATGGAAGCTTCCCAGTGGGAGAGAGTTAATGTGAGGAAACTCAGTCTTGTACTGATGGGTGGGGCCATGCTCATTAAATCTTTAATCCTATTTTCTGTTGATGGGATGATGGGAGGAAATAATTTTCAATTCAGTTTCAAGTAAATATTTATCAAATTCTACCTAACTGAAAAAACCATTCCCCAAATTTCCACTTTAGCAAACATTTGGGTAAACTCTAGCCCAATTTACTCCCATGGAAAACAATGGTATGAGTCGATGAATTGTAAAATTTATTCATATTAAAGACTTGCTCTGTGCCTGATCTGACAGTAAGTGCTTTATATATATTGACTCATGTAATACTTTGGGGAGATGGTACTATGACATCTCTAATTTATTATAGATGAGACCCAAAGATTAAGTAATTTGTCAAAATTCACCTAGAGCTCTTAAGTGGCCGGGCTCAGATTTAAATCCAAGTAGTTGACCTCTGGAGTCAAGCTTTGTAATTCTCCATGCTGTATATTTCATTTAGATTTCTGTGGCCTAACATACCCAACCTGAGTATGACAACTGTTAGATACTGCAGGACCATCTTCCAACTTTCTCTCTGTTCACTTGGCAAGTGTCTGGCTCAGATGGTAAAAAAATCTGCCCACAATGTGGAAGACCCAGGTTTGATCCCAGGGTTCAGAAGATCCCCTGAAGAAGGGAAAGGCTACCCATTCCAGAATTCTTGGGGATTCCCTGGTGGCTCAGATGGTAAAGAACCTGCCTGCAATGCAAGAGACCCAGGTTTGATAGCCAGGTCATGGAAGATCCCCTGGAGAAGGGAAAGGCAACCCACTCCAGTATTCTTGCCTGGAGAATTCCATGGGCAGAGAAGCCTGGCAGTTCATGGGGTTGCCGAGAGTCAGATACGACCGAGCAACTAACGGTGCATTCAGAAGGGCCACAGAAATTCTATCCAGTACGTAGATTTTGAATTTATATTCACATGTTTTTTTCAATTTGATCTCTTCTACAGTTAAACATCCCTGTCCTTTATTTTTAAAATCTTCACTATTTGAAGCCTTCAGTTCCCCCATGGACATGGGTTTCTGTTGAGCAAGCAAACAAACAAATAATAAGGAATTAACTATAATACATTGTATTTGCAAAGCACTTTCACATGCTTGCTCTCATTTGGTTCTCTCAAGTTCACTTATTATTTTTAATTATCAAACACTACTCAAGTGTAGCAGGAGTCCTCCAGTGAGAGGCTAAGTTGTAGAGGTACCCACTGTGGATGGAAGCATGTCCAGGCATATCTAGATGCCCAGGAGGGCAGACCCATCAAAGCTTTACTTAAGTGAGGGTTTAAGGACTCTGATATGAGCTATAATAACTAGGTAAGTTGAAATGAACATCTGCCCCTAAGAAAGAATACCCCTCCCTGAGGTATGGGACAATAAGTACCCTCCTATGAATAAAAATTCAGTTTGGTGAATGGGAAAGAACCAATGTTGAGGGGAGTTATTATTGAGGTAAACTGCTTTGATCAGAAAAATAAATGGTTTGTGTTAGAGGAAGGAGTGGTTGAGTAAAACTCTTGTGGGTCTGTGCTGTGCTGGAGGCTCAGCATCGGGGGATGGTGCTGGTTCTGATAGATAAGAGCTCTAGCATTAGAGTCATCCTAAGAACTTGAAAGCACGAGGCAGTGCTATTTGTCGCTTAGTAATACACTGATGTACAAGGCAGGGCAGAAATGACTTGTGGAATGGAATGGAAAACCAGCTAAGGCTACAGCATCATGGCTGACATCCAGAGGTATGACAGAAGCAGTAGTTTCTGCTAGGGCACAGGTCTGGAGCGACAGAGGCAGAGATGATAAATGCTGTAAAGGGGAAGGAAACCATCACTAGCCATACATAAACCATGTGAGCCACATTGGTTGATTCTGCTCCACCCCTTCAACTGGAAGGGGGAAAGCATGCCAGGGATGCCACTATTGGAGGCTGAGAGACTGGCAGGATTACACTACTGGTGGGCCCTCCTCTCTATAGCTTTGTTAGTAGAGTCTAAAGAAATGATTAAGGTTACACACATATTAGGGATATTTACAGTTATTTTTCTATCACTACCAGAACCAACCAATCTAGACAAATCCTCATTCAGTTGATCACATCCCGATTTTATACAAACACAGTTCTGAAAGAGTCTTTTCCCCCCTTTTGATTCTCTTTTTTCTGATAGTTTGTTGACTTCTCTTTTGCTCTATTTCACATTGAGTGCCTACACACGTAAAGTACTCTAGTAGGCCACGTGGAGATTACAAAGGTGGATAAGATGCAGGTGTTTCCAGTCTAGTGAAGGGGCCAGACATACCCACAAGATACAAACTAGCTTCCAAAAGATGGAGAAGTGCAGGAAAACTACCGAGGAATAGCTAAACCTGAAACTTCTCCTGTTCTGGGTCCCAAGTTGGTGGATGGGCCATTTTTACACTATAGTTTAGTGATATAGTCAATAATAGTCCTGCCTGGATCAGAGAGCAGGAGAGACAAATGATCATTTCCTGTTTGAAATCTCTTGCATTCTTTATGATCTTCAGCATTTTTACTATATCAGATCATTTTATGCTGAAGACCATAGACCCAAGGGGCCTCCTTGAAGCTGTAGATGGGCATGGAGGAAGGTTAGATGTAGCCCATGGCTTGCAGAGCATGAAGCCATGGGAGCAATGCTGGTTTGGAGAAACAAATAATTCATTTAGAGAGCCAGGTCAAGGGAGCAGAGAAGAGAGGTAAGGGAGCAGGAGTTAAGTGATGTGACTGCAATCAGAAAGCTGCCAAGGTAGAGCAAGCCTGAGGAGAGGCACGTTAAGGAGAAAGTGGAAGTGAAATCACTCAGTTGTGTCAGACTCTTTGCGACTTCATGGACTACACAGTCCATGGAGTTCTCTAGGCTACACTACTGGAGTGGGTAGCTTTTCCCTTCTCCAGGGGATCTTCCCAACCCAGGGATCGAACCCAGGTCTCCCTCATTGCAGGCGGATTCTTTACCAGCTGAGCCACAAGGGAAGCCCAAGTTAAGGGGAAGGTTCTAGGAAATATTACCTGTATGTGTTAGCATATATGGCCTTACCTGTGGATGGGAAAGGAGTTTCTAACACACGAAGCCTGACCAGATTCAATCTATGTTGCTGTCATTTCCTGCCATTTAGCCAACTGATGTTTTAAAATGTTTTCTGTTTATTTTTGCTTGGCTGGGTCTTCACTGCTGCATGCAGGCTTTCTCTCGTTGAGGCGAGTGGGGGCTACTCTCTAGTTGCGGTGTGCAGGCTTCTCATTGTGGTGCTTTCTCACCTTGCAGAGCACAGGCTCTAGGCACGTGGGCTCAGTCTCTGTGGTGCCCAAGCTTAATTGCTCAATGGCATGCGCTATCTTCCCGGATCTGGGATCAAACTTGTGTCCCCTGTATTGGAAGGTAGAATCTTATCCACTGTGCCACCAGGCAAGTTCTAGCCAATTGATGTTTTAAAAATTTATTGGACTGTAATGTAGTTGATTTACAATGTTGTGTTAATTACTGTTGTACAGCAAAAATGATTCAGCTCTATATCTATATGCATCCCATATTCTTTTTCAGTATGGTTTATCATAGGGTTTTGTGTATTGCTCCCTGTGCTATACAGTAGGACCTTGTTGTTTATCCAGTCTGCATATAATAGTGTGCATCTGCCATTCCCAAACTCTCACTTCAACCCTCCTCCAGCCCCCCTCCCTCTTAGTAACCAGAAATCTGCTTACTAAATAAATTCATTCATGTCATAGTTTTGATTTCATATTTGTCCTATCATATGATATGTCTTCCCTGGTGGCTCAGTCGGTAAAGCGTCTGTCTACAATGTGGGAGACCCGGGTTTGATCCCTGGGTCAGGAAGATCCGCTGGAGAAGGAAATGGCAATCCACTCCAGTACTGTTGCCTGGAAAATCCCGTGGACAGAGGAGCCTGGTAGGCTACAGTCCATGGGGCCGCAAAGAGTCAGACACGACTGAGCGACGTTCCTGTTCCTGTATGATATGTCTTGCTCTTCCCAATGTACTTCACTTCTCATGATAATCTCTAGGTCCATCCATGTTGCTACAAATGACATTATTTCATTCTTTTTATGGCTGAGTAGTATTCCATCTTCTTTATCCATTTATCTGTCCATGAGTATTTAGGTTGTCTCCACACATTGGCTATTGTGAATAGTGCTGCTGTGAACATAGGGGTACATGTATCTTTTTGAATTACGATTTCTCAGAATATATGTCCAGGAGTGGGATTGCTAGATTCAACTGATTTTAAAACTCTTTTGTTTTGGCTTATTTAAATAGCAAGAGGTGGTATGTCTACTCCTTACAGACTTCTTTTGAGAATGGGGCTGTTTTACTGACCTAACCCTCCCTTCCAAGTTCATGGAGACAGACTCACGAAGGATGAGAATTCTGATACTGAATAATGGGGCAGCCCGCTCAGCCATGTGTTGTTTATGAGAGAGACTCCCAAAACTCAGCCATCTAGAAATCCCAAAAAGAAATGTGTGAGTGAATTACATATTTATGACAGTCACATCCAAAAAGAAAACTGCTGTCAATATTGGATAAATATAAGAAAATATAAGAAAAAACACTTAGTGGGGCAAAATAAGTTTATATTAATTGGAAAAATCCAAATGAAGGTATTTTAGTCCTGAATTTTGTGCACTAAAAAGTAATACCAAGGATGAACAAGATGTGGGAGGATTAGGTGAATGTGGAGTCTATCTCTGTCCATGGATACATCAGGAATACACCTTCAGACACAGAAGTGCTTGCAGACACCAGCTGAGAGTGGACAGGAGTACCTGACCACTGGAAAACAACATGTTGAACCATGCAAAATTTGGTAGGATTTTGTTTCCCTTGGGGGAAAAACAGGAGCATTAGTGTTGCAGGAAGGTGGACCCCTTCCAGGGCCTGAAACTCGGCTCTTGCTAACACTCAGAAATGAATTGTCCGAGGACACATATGTACTGACAAAGCAAGAGATTTTCTTGGGAAAGGGCACCCGGGTGGAGAGCAGTAGGGGAAGGAAACCCAGGAGAACTGCTCTGCTGCGTGGCTCGCAATGTCGGGTTTTATGGTGATGGGATTAGTTTCCGGGTGGTCTTTGAGCAATCATTCTAAGTCAGAGTCTTTTCTGGTGGTGCACGCTTCGCTCAGCCAAGATGGATGCTAGCGAGAGGGATTCTGGGAAGTGGACAGACACACACTGTCTCCTTTAGACCTTTCCCGAACTCTTCTGGTTGATGGTGGCTTATTAGTTCTGTATTCCTTATCAGGATCTCCTGTCATAAAACAACGCATGCAAATGGTTGCTATGGTACCTGGCCAGGGTGGGCGGTTTCAATCAGTGTGCTTCCCCTAACAACTCCCCCCTGAGAGACTTCATACACAAGATACTTCTTGGGAATTGGGGCAGAGGTCTCTTTCTTCTGTAACTTCTTCCTGCTGTGCATGGGCGTAGGCCTGCCTAGCAGAGCAGAAGTCTCTCTCTACCTGATCTAAGTTGGGGTGTTCCACATCTGAAACCAGCTTCTACACTTGCAGTAACAGCAATTTGGTTTGAAACTGTTGGCCCCTCTCAGAGATAAAATAGACAAGGGCCAAACAGGAGACCTACAGGATAGTCATCTCTGGTCCCTGGAAACAGAAGGGAACATTTGGGGTGAGGGTTGCAGGGTTTGTGAACCTTTTTGATTGGTTGGTGGTGGGGCAACAGAGCTTGCTCCAGGAATCTTGTGTTCAGTCCGAAGTTACCAACTTCCACCTGGGTGGGGGCTCAAAGACATTGTTGTGCATATTTCTTTGAGTAGGAACCAGGACTCTGTCTGGAGGCCTTACCAACCTTTGATTGTTTCTCCTGTTTCTGTATCCCCTCCCTTCCCTGATTAGCAATTGTGTGAATCCACCCTTTGGAACTCAGGGAAGGTCAAGGAGCCTGAATGAAGCCTGTATCCTACAGACAAGAAATGGAGAACACAGAACAGATCTCTACTCCAGAGCCCTGCAGAGTACCGCTCAGTTTCGATTTAGGACACTGGTCAACTATGACTGTGATAACTTCCTGTCAAAATGGAGCAAAGGACTCCCGCAGCTTGGAGTATAGACACTGAATTGGAAGTACTTCTGAGTTCTAAGTTCTACACCTGAATCTTGTATGATTAAAACCCTAATCCCCTGGTCTGCCATTTTTGTGTAACAGACCCAATTAGAAGTAGTCAGAGGAGTGATAACTGGGATTTAGTAGACAAAATAAATCTTATTTCTTTTTAGAAGAATAGGCCTGAAACCCAGTCTGGACCTGGCACTTCAGGGAGACTTGTAGCCAGGTAGCCACTTGCCTCAGTTCAGTTCAGTCGCTCAGTCGTGTCCGACTCTTTGCGACCCCATGAATCGCACCACACCAGGCCTCCCTGTCCATCACTAACTCCCGGAGTTCACTCAGATTCATGTCCATCGAGTCAGGGATGCCATCCAGCCATCTCATCCTCGGTTGTCCCCTTCTCCTCCTGCCCCCAATCCCTCCCAGCATCAGAGTCTTTTCCAATGAGTCAACTCTTCGCATGAGGTGGCCAAAGTACTGGAGCTTCAGCCTTAGCATCATTCCTTCCAAAGAAAGCCCAGGGCTGGTCTCCTTCAGAATGGACTGGTCGGATCTCCTTGCAGTCCAAGGGACTCTCAAGAGGCTTCTCCCAACACCACAGTTCAAAAGTGTCAATTCTTCGGCGCTCAGCCTTCTTCACAGTCCTACTCTCACATCCATACATGACCACAGGAAAAACCATAGCCTTGACTAGACGGACCTTAGTTGGCAAACTAATGTCTCTGCTTTTGAATATGCTATCTAGGTTGATCATCACTTTTCTACCAAGGAGTAAGCATCTTTTAATTGCATGGCTGCAGTCACCATCTGCAGTGATTTTGAGCCCCCCAAAATAAAGTCTGACACTGTTTCCACTGTTTCCCCATCTATTTCCCATGAAGTGATGGGACCAGATGCCATGATCTTCGTTTTCTGAATGTTGAGCTTTAAGCCAACTTTTTCACTCTCCTCTTTCACTTTCATCAAGAGGCTTTTTAACTCCACTTTCCGCTATAAAGGTGGTGTCATCTGCATATCTGAGGTTATTGATATTTCTCCTGGCAATATTGATTCCAGCTTGTGTTTCTTCCAGGCCAACATTTCTCATGATGTACTCTGCATAGAAGTTAAATAAGCAGGGTGACAATATACAGCCTTGACGCACTCCTTTTCCTATTTGGAACCAGTCTGTTGTTCCATGTCCAGTTCTACCTGTTGCTTCCTGGCCTGCATACAGATTTCTCAAGAGGCAGGTCAGGTGGTCTGGTATTCCCATCTCTTGAAGAATTTTCCACAGTTTATTGTGATCCACAGAGTCAAAGGCTTTGGCATAGTCAATAAAGCAGAAATAGATGTTTTTCTGGAACTCTTTTGCTTTTTCCATGATCCAGCGGATGTTGGCAATTTGATCTCAGGTTCCTCTACCTTTTCTGAAACCAGTTTGAACATCAGGAAGTTCATGGTTCACGTACTGCTGAAGCCTGGCCTGGAGAATTTTGAGCATTACTTTACTAGCATGTCAGATTGGTACAATTGTGCAGTACTTTGAGCATTCTTTGGCATTGCCTTTCTTTGGGATTGGGCTTCCCTGGTGGCTCAGACAGTAAAGCGTCTGCCTGCAATGCGGCAGACCGGGGTTCGATTCCTGAGTTGGGAAGATTCCCCTGGAGAAGGAAATGGCAATCCACTCCAGCACTCTTGCCTGGAAAATCCCATAGACGGAGGAGCCTGATAGGCTACAGTCCATGGGGTCCCAAAGAGTCGGACATGACTGAGTGACTTCACTTTTCTTTGGGATTGGAATGAAAACTGACCTTTTCCAGTCCTGTGGCCACTGCTGAGTTTGCCAAATTTGCTGGCATATTGAGTGCAGCACGTTCACAGCATCATCTCTCAGGATTTGAAATAGCTCAACTGGAATGCCATCACCTTCACTAGCTTTGTTCGTAGTGATGCTTTCTAAGGCCCACTTGACTTCACATTCCATGTGTCTGGCTCTAGATGAGTGATCACACCATTGTGATTATCTGGGTCATGAAGATCTTTTTTGTATAGTTCCTCTGTGTATTTTTTCTTCAGTTTAAGTCTGAATTTGGCAATAAAGAGTTCATGATCTGAGCCACAGTCAGCTCCTGGTCTTGTTTTTGTTGACTGTATAGAGCTTCTCCACCTTTGGCTGCAAAGAATATAATCAATCTGATTTTGGTGTTGACCATCTGGTGATGTCCATGTGTAGAGTCTTCTCTTGTGTTGTTGGAAGAGGGTGTTTGCTATGACCAGTGCATTTTCTTGGCAAAACTCTATTAGTCTTTGCCCTGCTTCATTCCGCATTCCAAGGCCAAATTTGCCTGTTACTCCAGGTGTTTCTTGACTTCCTATATTTGCATTCCAGTTGCCTATAATGAAAAGGACATCTTTTTCGGGTGTTAGTTCTAACAGGTCTTGTAGGTCTTCATAAAACTGTTCAACTTCAGTTTCTTCAGCGTTACTGGTTGGGGCATAGACTTGGATAACTGTGATATTGAATGGTTTGCCTTGGAGACGAACAGAGATCATTCTGTCGTTTTTGAGACTGCATCCAAGTACTGCATTTTGGACTCTTTTGTTGACCATGATGGCTACTCCATTTCTTCTGAGGGATTCCTGCCCACAGTAGTAGATATAATGGTCATCTGAGTTAAATTCACCCATTTCAGTCCATTTTAGTTCGCTGATTCCTAGAATGTCGATGTTCACCCTTGCCATCTCTTGTTTGACCACTTCCAATTTGCCTTGATTCATGGACCTGACAGTCCAGGTTCCTATGCAATATTGCTCTTTACAGCATTGTACCTTGCTTCTATCACCAGTCACATCCACAACTGGGTATTGTGTTTGCTTTGGTTCCATCCCTTCATTCTTTCTGGAGTTATTTCTCCACTGATCTCCAGTAGCATATTGGACACCTACTGACCTGGGGAGTTCCTCTTTCAGTATCCTATCATTTTGCCTTTTCCTACTCTTCATGGGGTTCTCAAGGCAAGAATACTGAAGTGGCTTACCATTCACTTCTCCAGTGGACCACATTCTGTCAGACCTCTCCACCATGACCCACCCATCTTGGGTTGCCCTGCAGGCATGGCTTGGTTTCACTGAGTTAGACAAGGCTGTGGTCCTAGTGTGATTAGATTGATGAGTTTTCTGTGAGTTTGGTTTCAGTGTGTCTGCCCTCTGATGCCCTCTTGCAACACTTACCATCTTACTTGGGTTTCTCTTACCTTGGACCAGGGTATCTCCTTATCGCCACCCTTCCGGACCTTCAACGTGGGATAGCTCCTCTAGGCCTTCCTGCGCCTGCACAGAAGAAAGTAGTGGAAACCACTAGACCATTCAGGTATGACCTAAATCAAATCCCTTATGATTATACAGTGGAAGTGAGAAATAGATTTAAGGGCCTAAATCTGATTGATAGAGTGCCTGATGAACTATCAAATGAGGTTCGTGACATTGTACAGGAGACAGGGATCAAGACCGTCCCCATGGAAAAGAAATGCAAAAAAGCAAAATGGCTGTCTGGGGAAGCCTTACTAAAAGCTGTGGAAAGAAGAGAGGTGAAAAGCAAAGGAGAAAAAGAAAGATATAAGCGTCTTAATGCAGAGTTCCAAAGAACAGTAAGAAGAGATAAGAAAGCCTTCTTCAGCGATCAATGCAAAGAAATAGAGGAAAACAACAGAACAGGAAAGACTAGAGATCTCTTTAAGAAAATTAGAGATACCAAGGGAGCATTTCATGCAAAGATGGGCTCGATAACGGACAGAAATGGTATGGACCTAACAGAAGCAAAAGATATTAAGAAGAGGTGGCAAGAATACACGGAAGAACTATACAAAAAAAATCTTCACAACCCAGATAATCATGATGATGTGATCACTAATCTAGAGCCAGACATCTTGGAATGTGAAGTCAAGTAGGCCTTAGAAAGCATCACTATGAACAAAGCTAGTGGAGGTGATATTGACCTGTTTCAAATCTTGAAAGATGATGCTGTGAAAGTGCTGCACTCAATATGCCTGCAAATTTGGAAAACTCTGCAGTGGCCACAGGACTGGAAAAGGTCAGTTTTCATTCCAATTCCAAAGAAAGGAAATGCAAAATAATGCTCAAACTACCGCACAATGGCACTCATCTCACATGCTAGTAAAGTAATGCTCAAAATTCTCCAAGCCAGGCTTCAGCAATACGTGAACCATGAACTCCCTGATGTTCGAGCTGGTTTTAGAAAAGGCAGAGGAACCAGAGATCAAATTGCCAACATCTGCTGGATTGTGGAAAAAGCAAGAGAGTTCCAGAAAAACATCTATTTCTGCTTTATTGACTATGCCAAAGCCTTTGACTGTGTGGATCACAATAAATTGTGGAGAATTCTGAGAGAGATAGGAATACCAGACCACCTAACCTGCCTCTTGAGAAATCTGTATGCAGGTCAGAAAGCAACAGGTAGAACTGGACATGGAACAACAGACTGGTTCCAAATAGGAAAAGGAGTGCGTCAAGGCTGTATATTGTCACCCTGCTTATTTAACTTCTATGCAGAGTACATCATGAGAAACCCTGGACTGGAAGAAACACAAGCTGGAATCAATATTGCCAGGAGAAATATCAATAACCTCAGATATGCAGATGACACCACCTTTATAGCAGAAAGTGAAGAGGAGTTAAAAAGCCTCTTGATGAAAGTGAAAGAGGAGATGAAAAAGTTGGCTTAAGGCTCAACATTCAGAAAACGAAGATCATGGCCTCCGGTCCCATCACTTCATGGCAAGTAGATGGTGAAACAGTGGAAACGGTGTCAGACTTTATTTTTTGGGGCTCCAAAATCACTGCAGAAGGTGATTGCAGCCATGCAATTAAAAGATGCTTACTCCTTGGTAGAAAAGTTATGACCAACCTAGATATTATATTCAAAAGCAGAGACATTAGTTTGCCAACTAAGGTCCGTCTGGTCAAGGCAATGGTTTTTCCTGTGGTTATGTATGGCTGTGAGAGTAGGACTGTGAAGAAGGCTGAGTGCCGAAGAGTTGATGCTTTTGAACTGTGGTGTTGGAGAAGACTCTTGAGAGTCCCTTGGACTGCAAGGAGATCCAACCAGTCCATTCTGAAGGAGACCAGCCCTGGGATTTCTTTGGAAGGAGTGATACTAAAGCTGAAGCTCCAGTACTTTGGCCCCCTCATGGGAAGAGTTGACTCACTGGAAAAGACTCTGATGCTGGGAGGGATTGGGGTCAGGAGGAGAAGGGGACGACTGAGGATGAGATGGCTGGATGGCATCATGGACTCGATGGATGTGAGTCTGAGTGAACTCCAGGAGATGGTGATGGACAGGGAAGCCTTGCGTGCTACAATTCATGTGGTCACTGAGAGTCGGACACGACTGAGTGACAGAACTGAACTGAACTCCGTATTTTGCCACCTCTTGTTAATATCTTCTGCTTCTGTTAGGTCCATAGCTTTTCTGTCCTTTATTGTGCTCATATATGCATGAAATGATCCCTTGGTATCTCTAATTTTCTTGAAGAGATCTCTAGTCTTTCCCATTCTTGTTTTCGTCTATTTTTTTGCACTGATCACTGAGGGAGGTTTTCTGATCTCTCCTTGCTATTCTTTGGAACTCTGCATTCAGATGGTATATCTTTCCTTCTCTCCTTTGCCTTTAGCTCCTCTTCTCTTCTCGGCTATCTGTAAGGCCTTCTCAGACAACCATTTTGTCCTTCTGCATTTCTTTTTCTTGAGAATGGTTTTGATCACTGCTTTCTGTACAATGTTAGGAACCTCCATCCAGAGTTCTTCAGGCCCCCTATCTATCAGATCTAATCTCTTGAATCTGTTTGTCACTTGCTCTGTATAAGCATAAGGGATTTGATTTAGGTCATACCTGAATTGTCTAGTGGTTTACCCTACTTTCTTCAATTTAAGTCTGAATTTTGCAATAGGAAATTCATGATCTGAGCCACAGTAGTACCAAGTCTTGTTTTTGTTGACTGTATAGAGCTTCTCCAGCTTCAATTGTAAAGAATATAACGAATCTGATTTTGGTATTGACCATCTGGTGATGTTCATGTGTAGAGTCTTCTCTTGTGGTGTTGGAAGATGTTGTTTGCTGTGACCAGTGTGTTCTCTTGGCAAAACTCTGTTAGCCTCTGCCCTGCTTCATTTTGTACTCCAAGGCCAAACTTGTTACTCCAGGTATCTCTTGACTTCCTACTTTTGCATTCCATTCCCCTATGATTAAAAGGACATCTTTATTTTGGTGTTAGTTTCAGAAGGTCTTTTAGGCCTTCATAGAGCTGTTCAACTTCAGCTTCCTCAGCATTAGTGGCTAGGTCATCGACTTGGATTACTGTGGTAGTGAAGATTTTGCCTTGGAAACAAACAGAGATCATTCTGTCATTTTTGAGATTGCACCTAAGTACTGCATTTCAGAGTCTTCTGTTGAGTATGAGAGCTACTCCATTTCTTCTAAGGAATTCTTGCCCATAGTAGTAGATATAATGGTCATCTGAATTAAATTTGCCCATTCCTGTCCATTTTATTTTTTTTATTTTTTTATTTTTATTTTTTACTTTACAATACTGTATTGGTTTTGCCATACATTGACATAAACTGTCCATTTTAGTTCACTGATTCCTAAAATGTTGATGTTCATTCTTGCCATCACTGGTTTGACCGCTTTCAATTTACCTTGATTGATAGACCTAAAATTCCAGGTTCCTATGCAATATTGTTCTTTACAGCATCAGACTTTACTTTCACCACCAGACTCATCCACAAATGGGCATTGTTTCTGCTTTGTTTCATCCTCTTCATTCCTTCTGGAGCTATTTCTCTGCTCTTCTCCAGTAGCTTATTGGGCACCTACCTACCTGGGGAGTTCATCATTCAGTGTCATATCTTTTTGCTTTTTCATACTGTTCATGGGGTTCTCTCAAGGCAAGAATACTGAAGTTGTTTGCCATTCCCTTCTCCAGTGGACCATGTTTGTTTAGAATTCTCCACTATGATCTGTCTGGCTTTGGTGGCCCTAGAGGGCTTGGCTCATAGTTTCATTGAGTTTCATTGAGTTAGACAGTGATCCCTGTTATCAGTTTGGTTATTTTTCTGTGATTGTGGTTTTCATTATGTCTCTCTTATGAAGATTGAGGATAAGAGGCTTGTGGAAACTTCCTGATGTGAAGGAATGGATCTTCCTGTGGGGAAAATGGATCTTGCTCTGTTGGGCAAGTCCATGATCAGTAAATCCAATGTTCTGCTGATGGGTGGGGCTGTGTTCCCTCCCTGTAATTTGGCCTGAAGCCAAACTCCCTGCAGTTAGTGTCCCTGACCCCAGGACAAGCCACTGTCATCCCACGCCTCCACTGGAGACTCCCAAACACTCACAGGCAAGCCTGGCTCAGTCTCTTGTAGGGTCAGTGCTCCTTTTTCTTGGGTCCTGGTGTGCATGAGGTTTTGTTTATGCTCTCCAAGAGTCTCTGTTTCCCCAGTCCTGTGTTAGTTCTGTCATCAGATCCCACATAATGCTGTTAAAGTGCTGCACTCAATATAGCAGCAAATTTGGAAAACTCAGCAGTGGCCACAGGACTGAAAAATACCAGTTTTCATTCCAATGCCAAAGAGGGCAATGCCAAAGAATGTTCAAACTACTGCAAAATTGCACTCATTTCACATACTAGCAAGGTCATGCTCAAGATTCTCCAAGCTAGACTTCAATAGTATGTGAACCAACAACTTCCAGATGTACAAATTGGAATTAGAAGACCCAGGGGAATCAGAGATCAAATTGCCAACATCCTTTGGATCATAGAAAAAGCAAGAGAACTCCAGAAAAACATCTACTTCTGCTTTAGTAACTACACTAAAGCCTTTGACTATGTGGATTACAACAAACTGGAAAATCTTAAAGAGATAAGAATACCAGACCACCTTACCTGCCTCCTGAGAAATCTGTATGCAGGTCAAGAAGCAACAGTTAGAATTGAACATGGAACAACAGACTGGTTCAAAATTGGGAAAAGAGTGTGTCAAAGCTGTATATTGTCACCCTGTTTATTTAACTTCTGTGAGAGCACACCATGCAAAATGCCAGGCTGGATGAATCAAAAACTGGAATCAAGATTGCCAGGATAAGTATCAATAACCTCAGATATGCAGATGACACCATCTTTATGACAGAAAGCAAAGAGGAACTAGAGAACCTCTTGAAAATGAAAGGGGAGAGTGAAAAAGCTGACTTAAAACTTAACAGTAAAAAAAAAAAAAGATTGTGACATCCAGCCCTATCACTTCATGGCATATAGATGGGGAAACAATGCAAACAGTGAAAGACTTTTTTTGGGGGGGTGGGGGGGCTCCAAAATCACTGCGGACAGTGACTGCAGCCATGAAATTAAAAGACACTTACTCCTTGGAAGAAAAGATATGACAAACCTAAACAGCATATTAAAATGCAGAGACATTACTTTGCCAAGAAAGGTCCATATAGTCGAACCTATGGTTTTTGCCGGAGTCATGAATGGATGTGAGACTTGAACCATAAAGAAGGCTGAGCCCTAAAGAATTGACGCCTTTGAGTGGTGCTGGAGGAGACTCTTGAGAGTCTTGGACAGCAAGATCAAACTAGTCAATTCTAAAGAAAATCACCCTGAATATTCATTGGAAGGACTGATGCTGAGGCTGCAATACTTTGGCCACTTGATGTTAACTGACTCACTGGAAAAGACCCTGATGCTGGGAAAGACAGAAGGCAGGAGGAGAAGGGGATGACAGAGGACGAGATGGTCGGATGGCATCACTGAGTCAATAGACATGAGTTTCAGCATGCTCTGGGAGATGGTGAAGGACAGGCAACCCTGGCATGCTGCAATCCATGGGGTCACAAAGAGTTGGACAAAACAGAACAGCTGAACAACAACAAAATTCTTTTTCATGCTATTTTCCATTATGGCTTATCAGAGGATATTGAATATAGTTTCCTGTGGTATACAGTAGAATCTTTTTGTTTATCCAAGAAAGGCTTCTTGAGTATTTTTTGCTGTATCTTGAGAGGTTGATCTTACAAAAGAGATGAGGTACCTTATTTTTTCATACCAGAAAGGATGAGCAAAACTAAATGAAGATGAAGATATGTGTGGAGAAGGGATAGAAGAACAAATTTGATTGCCTAAGAATTACTCTTCCTTCTTTATTTCCTCTCCATGGCTAACAGCATAATCTAAGCTACTATCATTTGTAGTCTAGACTAGTACAATAGTTGCTTAACTCTTTTTTCTGTTTGTACTGTCTCCCCTTGCCAATTTTTTTCTCTACATAGCTAAAACAAATGAGATTTAACAACATAAATTGAATTATCCCAGTCCATACCTAGAACTCTTCAGTGGCTCTCACCCTTGGATTAAAATACGATGTTGTCTCATTTGCCCCTCTCCAGTCCTCCTCTACAACCTCATTCATATTATTTTCCCTGTACCTCACTAGTCTCAGTGATCATACTTTTCATTTTGTCCTTGAATACACTACACCCTTTCCTGCTTTTGGTCCTTTGGATTGCTGTTCCCCCTCATCCCACCACAACTTTTCTCAACCCAAAAGTTTCCCTCCACTGCCTATGTGGTTTATCTATTTGTCTCATTTTCATCTTTCAGGTCTTACCTCAGAGGTCATTTCCCAGAAAGACCTCATCTGACCATTCGTTCCCATATGAAACAAAGTGAAAGTGAAGGTTGCTCAGTTGTGTCCAACTCTTTGCCACCCCATGGACTATCCAGTCCATGGAATTCCCCAGGCCAGAATACTGGAATGGGTAGCCATTCCCTGCTCCAGGGGATCTTCCCAACCCAAAGATTGAACCCAGGTCTTCCACACTGCAGGTGGATTCTTTACCAGCTAAGCTATCAGGGAAGACCAGTTTATTTTCACCATCATACAATTAAGTCTGTACATCTATTTTACTTACTTTCCTGATTCTCCATTACTAAGCACCCTGAGTGCAGGGAACTTGTCTTCTTCTTTTTTTAAATATTCATTTATTTATTAGGATGCATTAGATCTTAGTCTCGGCACACGGGATCTTTATTGTGGCATGTGGCCTCTTTAGTTGTAGCATGTGAGCTCAGTAGTTGCGGTGCATGGGCTTCGTTGGATCTTAGTTCCCTGACCAGGGATTGAGTTCACATGCCCTACATGGAAAGGCAGATTCTTAACCACTGGACCACCAGGGAAGTATCTTGTCTGTCTTTATCACCACTATATCCCTATAACTCAGATGAGTGGTTGGCACATAGTAGGGGTTCAATAAATATTTGTTGAATAGATCGATCTCTGCATGCATAGAAAAAAAAAAAACCACAACTTTGTAAATTATGCTAAAATACTAGCATCAAACTAGAAAAAAATATGTGGGTACATAGGCCATATGTAACATCTCAAGGGTTAATATCTGTATACATATGAGCTACTACAAATCACTAAGCAAAAAATAAAAGCAAAATCAAATATATGCGACGGATATGAACAGACAATTCATGGAAGAAGTATGAAAACTTTTACACATATGAAAATATCTCCAACATGTTAATCATAAGACTAGGACTTTTAAAAAATAGATTTTAGAATCTAATTTAGACCTATTAGATTCACAAATATTGATTTGATTGTTGATAGCTAGTGCTGACAATCTCATAAACGTTTCTAAACACGTAGATTGGTAAATCTTTCTGAAAGGCAATTCGATATTATCTTTTAAATTTAAATAGCACATATGCTTTGATCCAGAATTTCTACTTGGAGGAATTTTCCTATAGAAATAAACATTCTTTCAAAGTGTGAGCAGATACAAGGTGTTTTTCTTTAATTGTGTGCATCAATAAGAGCCTGGTTCAAAAAATTATATTTATCAAATAAAGATTTTCCTATATGAAAAAGAAGAGACTGGTTTACTATCTTATGTTAATATACAGAGTATAATACATTAATATTATGAAGCATTTCTATATGTAGTGGCCTGTAAGGATGTAGAATATGACCTTGAACTTTAACTTTGTACTATTTCTTCCTTGCTTTCATTTCCTGAACTTCCTGGCCCTTTCTCTTGTCACAGTCACCTGTATGGCTTAGAGAGGTAAGTTAGCATAGTTATAACAAGAATTAAAAGGGAAAAAAAATTAATATATACTTTTACTGTTTTATCTCATTTTGTTTTTACTTCTAAACTGTCTGTGGAGAGACCAAAGGAAAGTCCCTTTGGAAAGCAGAGTTGGTGACGGCACAAAGCTTACAAAGCAAATAGAAGAAAGGACACTGTCTACCCAGTTTGGGAGGATTAGAATAGGAGGGAGTGTGCTTGTGGGAGGATAGAAAAGCCCTTGGAAGTGATCATTATCTAGAA